>NC_056734.1:947986223-948148723 GCF_019279795.1 Protopterus annectens | reverse complement strand
GCAGTTTTGGGTAGTAGCTTGGAGTTTGGTGAGAGCGTCGGAGCAGATTTGGGTGGAGTCATCCGCATATTGAATGCAGGTGGCTTTAGGAAGGATAGAGTGTAGACCATTAATGAAGAGGGAGAAAAGAAGGGGACCGAGAATAGATCCTTGGGGGACTCCGATATTAGTGGGGAGTAGGTCTGAAATCCTGTTTTGCCACTGTACCGCCTGTTTTCTACCAGAAATTATTTTTATTTATTTTTATTTTTTACCAAAAGTTCCATCAGTTCACAGCCGTGGCGATTAAACAAAGCTAGCAAGTCTCTATGCAGGTCAGAACCACTTACAAATTTAATTTGCTAAAAGACTCTGTCAACAGATTAGATGAATAGATTAAACAAGATTTGTGCTTTTCTATGAAATTTAATGAATATAAAGCTTTGTTTGTGAATGTTGACAAAACCATTGCCAATATTAAAGAGAAAAAGTGTAAGAAAATAGAAAGGGACAGAAAAGAGTATGAGACAGGGCAGGCACCTACAAGCAGAAATACTGCAAATAATGTACAACAAGGGGTTGTTGATGATGAAATAAATGTGTTTGAAAGGGAAGAAAAGGACACAATTGTTGAATGTTATGATGTCAATGCTAATTAGGCAAATATCCTTTTAGGGACCCCCCCCCCAGATGTTCAGAGAGAATTCGGCAACAGAATTACAACAACAGGCCACAAACCAGGAGTTACTGGAATGGCCACAATCAGGGGAGGGGTTCCCATGGGAGGGGGAGAGCCATGAATTGGTAGATGATGATGTACTTCAAGTATTTCTGGTAAAAGATGAAACCAGTGAGAGCACAATAATATATAATGATCATAATGTATTTAAAATTTATAATTTAAGTAGTCATCAGGTCACAAAAGAATGGGCAAATTTGTTCCAGAAGGGGCTGAATTTTGTGCCCATTAGGAATGCAAGTATGGATAAAACTTTACTGGATGTTATATACAAGGAAGCTCAATTTAAGTGTGACCATTAATACTGTTTCTAATTTGAGACATAATACAATGTGTAAAAAGGCCAGTGTGTTTAATCCCCCTACACCCTACACTATAGCTCTTTGAAACTATGTGCATGAATGATATTAGGACTCGATGAAAAAATAACATTTACCCCAAGGAGAGATATAACTTAACAGAGGACAAAATTAATTTGTTGTCCAGTATTTCCAACAACAAATTAATTAGAGTCATGAAACCAGATAATGGGGGTTGGTTGGTGGTGATGGACCAACAAAGATATGTGGATAGCATGTTTGGTCATTTGTTTGTGGGTGGATATGAACAAGTATCCCTCAATGAACTGAACATAGCTTACAAGAACATAGATGTCATTTTTATATGACTTGTTATTAAATGACCAGATAATGAAAGCAGAGTATGATTTCCTGTTACAGAATAGCCCTTGGATCCCAACGATATTTGGGATCCCAAAAATTCATAAAGACACCACCAACCCACCCCTTAGGTCTATAGTTGATGCTAAGGCATCAAAAACTTTGACCATTGCTAAGTTTCTTGACTTTCAGTTAAAAATTGTTTAAAGAAATTTCCACATATTATCCAAGATTCATGGGATTGTTTTAAGAAAAATCAGACAAGAATTATACAATGACGAAATTATCCTAGTAACAGTGGATGTGAAAGACCTATTCAATGTCATTCCTCATTAAGAGGGTATAGAACTATTTTATGACTTTGTTTGTAGGCACACCCAACATGTGCATTCTAGAATTCTAACTTTTAGAACTTTGATGGAAATAGTTCTAGAAAATAATTATATAATATTTGAAAGACAACTATTTAGACAGACATCAGGTGCTACCATGGGGGTTGCATGCGCCCCTATGTTCACTAACATTGTCCTTACACAATGGGAGTTGCCTATGTTTTTTTTTTCAGAAGGTTTCAAGTAAAGAAACTTTTATGGGAGATACCTGTATGACATCTTGATTTTTTGGGATGGTAATTCAGACGAGTTAAGTGAATTTCTACTTTTTCTCAACTCAAATACTTCTTTTCTACGATTCACAATGGATACAAATCTAGATAGTATCAACTATTTGGATATCCAGATTAGTAAAGACAGGGTGAACAAAAACTTTGTTTCAACCATTTACAGGAAACCAACATACTCGAACACCCTTTTACACTTTGAAAGTGGACATCCCTTGCACCAAATAAGATCACTTGTCATGGAACAAGGTGTGAGGTTGGCCAGAATGGTTAGTGAGACTGACATGTTTTATAAAGAAAGGGAGGTTTTATTGGGTATGTTGTTGAGAAGAAGGTACCCTGAAGAATTTGGGAGGCCGATATTAGAAGAAGTAACTAAGAAAAGAATAACAGGTCATTTTTTTCCACTCTTGGGGTTTAAACATTGACAAAGGGGTACGTGTGTCAAGGTCCAGTAGTAACAATACTGGTAGTATGAGTAACAGCACTATGCATAAAAATGCATTGTCAGTGACCTACAACCCAGAAATTTCTTTGATTAGAGATATCTTAGTAAAAAATTGGTTCATCCTTAAAAACAATGAACAAGTGGGAAGCAAAATAGGTGATGAACCATTAGTGGTATATAAAAAGGACACATGTTTTAAGAACATATCCGAACAGAAAAAAGAAGGTGTGAAACACAGAAAGAACTGTAGGATGAACAAATGTGGACACTGTTCACAATGTAAGTTTATTGTGGAGGGGGACAGTGTTGAAATAAAAAAATATGGTGTGATAAGATACTACCATAAAAGTAATTGTGGAACCTAAAATGTAGTATATGTTGCTGTGTGCCAGGTTTGTTACAGATATTATATAGGGGAGACAAAAAATACTCTCAGGACACGTATATACCAGCACATGTATGATATTAGTAAGTGAAATACAAATAATACACTTGCCAAGCATTTAAACAATTTCTCCAACCACAGTTTTAAATTTACTGTACTTGAACATGTGGAGTTGGATGAAAGAGGGGGAGCTGTTGATTTATTTCTTGAGTATAAAGAGTTAATGTGGCAACTTAGGATGAATGCCACTAGTCCCCCTGGGCTAAATAAAGTAGTATCCCTTACTAGTTATCTAAAACCTAAAGCTAAATTTCATATGTGATGTCAGTATATTCATATAATATATAACATATTTTTTATGAGTGTATTTAATTTAATACTTACATTTACTGATGCTTTAGTGTGTCAGAATTATATGACCAGACATAAAAACAGTAGGTTTTAAAATTTTGGAGTCTGCAGCTTTAAATAGGAGGTTTTAATGTTTTATTGAGTGCTATTAAGTATGCAAATGCATTTTCTGATGACTATTTAATGTGTTTTGGTGGAAGATTCATTTATTCTGAAGAAATTATAACTTAATGTTGACGAAAGCACTTAATAAAAAGTTTCTCGGCTTTTACTACGTCTTCATATTTGTTTTTACTTATTTGGTTTGCTTTTCCAAGTGTTTTATATGTAAACTTTCTTCAGTCAACACTGTTTCAATATTCTTTCATACCGATTAACCAGGATTTTTCCAAAGTCAGCCTGTAATATCAACAGTGCTTACGTCTGAATCGTTTCTCTTCTACCCACTTTACCATACTGGCAGGGACAATTCCAGGGTTGTAACTGGGGCAGGCCAAAGGGAGTGACTGCCTTGAGTACAAGGTGTTAGTGCACATGAATGTCAAGTGCCAGTGGTGTGATCGTGCAGAACCAGCATACTGAAATGAATGCCTATACTTTTTGCTGTTACAGATAAAACACTCAGTGTGCATTATTTTAAAGAAGCATCATGCCTGTTTCATTTGTAGCAAACAGTCTGCTAAATTTTCAAAGCTGAAGAGCTTTTTATGCTCCACAACTTTGAGATGAAAAGGGCAGTAGTTCGAAGAATTGCCCAGGGTGCCTTCTAATCCATTACATTTGTAAGTAATTCTATTAGCTGTTCCTTTGCAGGGCAGCAGCTCTTATTTTTTTTTTTTTGGTTTCAGGGATACCTTCCAGTTTACATTCATCCTTCATATGTAATTGCTGGAAAATTCTTATTCTGTACATTCTTTAAACCATGAGGTTAGGAATCTGAATTATTCAAAATGTAATGGCCAAAATATACTCCTAGAGGTAGAATTAATTCTGAAGAAGTCTTTGATACAGGTTGTTGATGATGAAATAAATGTGTTTGAAAGGGAAGAAAAGGACACAATTGTTGAATGTTATGATGTCAGTACTGATTAGGCAAATAT
Organism: Protopterus annectens; assembly: GCF_019279795.1. NCBI lineage: Eukaryota > Metazoa > Chordata > Ceratodontiformes > Protopteridae > Protopterus > Protopterus annectens. The sequence continues at coordinate 948,144,443 of NC_056734.1, read as the reverse complement.
CCTTTTAGGGACCCCCCCCCCCAGATGTTCAGAGAGAATTCGGCAACAGAATTACAACAACAACAGGCCACAAACCAGGAGTTACTGGAATGGCCACAATCAGGGTGGGGTTCCCATGGGAGGCGGAGAGCCATGAATTGGTAGATGATGATGTACTTCAAGTATTTCTGGTAAAAGATGAAACCAATGATAGCACAATAATATATAATGATCATAATGTATTTAAAATTTATAATTTAAGTAGTCATCAGGTCACAAAAGAATGGGCAAATTTGTTCCAGAAGGGGATGACTTTTGTGCCCACTAGGAATGCAAGTATGGATAAAACTTTACTGGATGTTATATACAAGGAAGCACAATTTAAGTGTGACCATTAATACTGTTTCTAATTTGAGACATAATACAATGTGTAAAAAGGCCAGTGTGTTTAATCCCCCTACACCCTACACTATAGCTCTTTGAAACTATGTGCATGAATGATATTAGGACTTGATGTAAAAATAACAGTTACCCCAAGGAGAGATATAACTTAACAGAGGACGAAATTAATTTGTTGTCCAGTATTTCCAACAACAAATTAATTAGAGTCATGAAACCAGATAATGGGGGTTGGTTGGTGGTGATGGACCAACAAAGATATGTGGATAGCATGTTTGGTCATTTGTTTGTGGATGGATATGAACAAGTATCCCTCAATGAACTGAACATAGCATACAGGAAATTAGATGTCATTTTTATACGACTTGTTATTAAATGACCAGATAATGAAAGCAGAGTATGATTTCCTGTTACAGAATAGCCCTAGGATCCCAACGATATTTGGGATCCCAAAAATTCATAAAGACACCACCAACCTACCCCTTAGGTCTATAGTTGATGCTAAGGCATCATAAACTTTGACCATTGCTAAGTTTCTTGACTTTCAGTTAAAAATTGTTTAAAGAAATTTCCACATATTATCCAAGATTCTTGAGACTGTTTTAAGAAGAATCAGACAAGAATTATACAATGACGAAATTATCCTAGTAACAGTGGATGTGAAAGACCTATTCAATGTCATTTCTCATCAAGAGGGTATAGAACTATTTTATGACTTTCTTTGTAGGCGCACCCAACATGTGCATTCTAGAATTCTAACTTTTAGAACTTTGATGGAAATAGTTCTAGAAAATAATTATATAATATTTGAAGGACAACTATTTAGACAGACATCAGGTGCTACCATGGGGGCTGCATGTGCCCCTATGTTCACTAACATTGTCCTTACACAATGGGAGTTGCCTATGTTTTTTTTTTCAGAAGGTTTCAAGTAAAGAAACTTTTATGGGAGATACCTGTATGACATCTTGATTTTTTTGGGATGGTAATTCAGATGAGTTAAGTGAATTTCTACTTTTTCTCAACTCAAATACTTCTTTTCTACGATTCACAATGGATACAAATCTAGATAGTATCAACTATTTGGATATCCAGATTAGTAAAGACAGGGTGAACAAAAACTTTGTTTCAACCATTTACAGGAAACCAACATACTCGAACACCCTTTTACACTTTGAAAGTGGACATCTCTTGCACCAAAAAAGATCACTTGTCAAGGGACAAGGTGTGAGGTTGGCCAGAATGGTTAGTGAGACTGACATGTTTTATAAAGAAAGGGAGGTTTTATTGGGTATGTTGTTGAGAAGAAGGTACCCTGAAGAATTTGGGAGGCCGATATTAGAAGAAGTAACTAAGAAAAGAATAACAGGTCATTTTTTTCCACTCTTGGGGTTTAAACATTGAAAAAGGGGTACGTGTGTCAAGGTCCAGTAGTAACAATACTGGTAATATGAGTAACAGCATTATGTATAAAAATGCATTGTCAGTGACCTACAACCCAGAAATTTCTTTGATTAGAGATATCTTAGTAAAAAATTGGTTCATCCTTAAAAACAATGAACAAGTGGGAAGCAAAATAGGTGATGAACCATTAGTGATATAAAAAGGACACATGTTTTAAGAACATATCAGAGCAGAAAAAAGAAGGTGTGAAACACAGAAAGAACTGTAGGATGAACAAATGTGGACACTGTTCACAATTTAAGTTTATTGTGGAGGGGGACAGTGTTGAAATAAAAAAATATGGTGTGATAAGATACTACCATAAAAGTAATTGTGGAACCTAAAATGTAGTATATGTTGCTGTGTGCCAGGTTTGTTACAGATATTATATAGGGGAGACAAAAAATACTCTCAGGACACGTATATACCAGCACATGTATGATATTAGTAAGTGAAATACAAATAATACACTTGCCAAGCATTTAAACAATTTCTCCAACCACAGTTTTAAATTTACTGTACTTGAACATGTGGAGTTGGATGAAAGAGGGGGACATGTTGATGTATTTCTTGAGTATAAAGAGTTAATGTGGCAACTTAGGATGAATGCCATTAGTCCCCCTGGGCTAAATAAAGTAGTATCCCTTACTAGTTATCTAAAACCTAAAGCTAAATTTCATATGTGATGTCAGCATATTAATATAATATATAACATATTTTTTATGAGTGTATTTAATTTAATACTTACATTTACTGATGTTTTAGTGTGTCAGAATTATATGACCAGACATAAAAACAGTATGTTTTAAAATTTTGGAGTCTGCAGCTTTAAATAGGACATTTTAATGTTTTATTGAGTGCTATTAAGTATGTAAATGCATTTTCTGATTACTATTTAATGTGTTTTGGTGGAAGATTCATTTATTCTGAAGAAGTTATAACTTATTGTTGACGAAAGCACTTAATAAAAAGTTTCTCGGCTTTTACTACGTCTTCATATTTGTTTTTAATTATTTGATTTGCTTTTCAAGTGTTTTATATGTAAACTTTCTTCAGTCAACACTGTTTTAATATTCTTTCATACCAATTAACCAGGATTTTTCCAAAGTCAGCCTGTAATATCAACAGTGCTTACGTCTGTATCGTTTCTCTTCTACCCACTTTACCATACAGGCAGGGACAATTCCAGGGCTGTAACTGGGGCAGAACAAAGGGAGTGACTGCCTTGAGTACAAGGTGTTAGTGCACATGAATGTCAAGTGCCAGTGGTGTGATAGTGCAGAACCAGCATACTGAAATGAATGCCTATACTTTTTGCTGTTACAGATAAAACACTTAGTGTGCATTATTTTAAAGAAGCATCATGCCTGTTTCATTTGTAGCAAACAGTCTGCTAAATTTTCAAAGCTGAAGAGCTTTTTATGCTCCACAACTTTGAGCGGAAAAGGGCAGTAGTTAGAAGAATTGCCCAGGGTGCCTTCTAATCCATTACATTTGTAGGTAATTCCATTAGCTGTTCCTTTGCAGGGCAGCAGCTCTTATTTTTTTTTTTTTATTTCAGGGATACCTTCCACTTTACATTCATCCTTCATATGTAATTGCTGGAAATTCTTATTCTGTACATTCTTTAAACCATGAGGTTAGGAATCTGAATTATTCAAAATGTAATGACCAAAATATACTCCTAGAGGTAGAATTAATTCTGAAGAAGTCTTTGATACAGACTTGACAATTGCGCTTAATTTTTATTTTTTATTTATTTATTTGACATTTGCTAACTAGGATAGTCCAACTGGGTCACAAGACCCATTTTTAGTAGAGGCCAAGGAGAAAAGCTCCACAATTTTAGAAAATTTCAATATTTACTAGCAAACTGCAGTATATAAGCATACAGTGAGTACATTGCTAGTTTAACTGTGATAACATTTTACACAGTCTAATAAGCAAAATTAGTAGACATAAGTATACAGTGAATACATTACACATTTACCTTGATAACATTTTACACAAAATTGTAAATTTGATCATGCTTTTACAAATTTGACAAGATTTTTAACATGATACAGTGTCACTGCCTCAGTGACAGGATATTTGCACAATACCATTCTTCATGTTTGAATTGGAAGAATACTTGTGCTGTTTAGATTAGTTTATAAGGAGGTAGAAAGATAGGAGTAGTATGGTACATTTTTTCCAGTCCTGACAGTGCTTAATGGTAGTAGACATGTTAACATAATTGAAGGAGGTATAGGAGGGAAGATTCTGTATTAGCCTGGGGTTATAAATGTGCATAGACATGATTTATTTAGGTGTTCTTTTACCAAGGTATTAAAGAGAGGTAGGCTAGGGCTAGGAGGGAAGGTGTTCCAAAATGTAACAATAAGGTATGAGTATAGAGATTTTTCTGAGTTTCTAGAAGGTTTCAAGATTTCAAGGAGGTTTTTATCTTCGGATCTGAGGGGGCTGTTTGTTTGTAATGTTATATTAGATCTTCTAGAGCTGTACCGGCAGTGGGCCTATAAAATAGGTTGTGTGTTATAATTAGGTGTATATATAAAAGCTGTTGTGTAAATTCTAACCAGTTTAGTTCTTTGAGTGCTGTACAGTGATGCGTGTGGTAGTTGGAGTTAGTTGCAAACTGTGCACCTTTGTTGTAGCATTGCTGTAATTTAGTTTAGGCGGAGTTATGCAGATTGGTTAGTATACAGGTACTATAGAGAAGTGATGGGAGCAGGAAGGTTTTAGCCAGGGTAGTTTTAGTTGTAGTGGTAAGGAGTTGTCTGTTTCTGTAGAGTATTCCTAGTTGTTTATGAGCTTTTTTGATATTTTGTTGAATATGAGGGTCAAAGTTGAGTTTATCATCAATTATAACACCAAGTAGTTTAATTTCTTGAATGATGTCTAAGATGGTATTGTTGGGTGCATAAATATTTATTTGGTCTGAGTTGAGGGTGGCATTTTTGGGGTAGACTATCATAAGTTTGTTTTTTGGGGGTTTAGAAAGAGTTGAGACTCTGTAAGCCATGATTCAGTTGCTGAAAAAGATTGTTGGGTTTTGATTAGCAGTTCAGCGAAGGTACGGGAGGTGCAGATTAAGGTCGAATCATCTGCATAATGTATTAATCTTCCTGGGGAAGAGGGGATGTATAGGCTATTGGTCAATATGTTAAATAGAAAGGGTCCTAAGACAGAGCCATGGGGTACTCCTGTGGGGTTTGGTAGGAAGGGGGAGAGTTGTTTTGACCATTTAACTGCTTGTAACTTTGAAACCACTTGAGTGTGGAAGAGGAACAAACTAGGTTGGATAGTCTCTTAAGTAGTAAAGTATATGGAACAGTATTGAATGCTTTTGAGAGGTCTAGGAATATTGCTGCTACTAGGTGACCTTTGTCCCTGTCTTTAATGGTGTTGGCAAATGATAGTAGTGTTGTTGATGTACTGTGATTTGACCTGAAGCCATGTTGCGTATGAGACAGCAGGTTGTTTTGAAGTAGATATTTCATGATTTATTGGTGACTGCACCTTTCCATGATTTTGGATAAAGGGGACAGAATTGATATTGGGTGGAAATTAGAGATTGCCATGGATTGCCCTCCTTTATGAATAGGTGTTATATGACACAGTTTCCATATTGTATGGACTGTGGCTTCAGAGAGTGATCGATTTATTAGGATGCTGACTGGATATGCAATTGAGTCAGTGGCAAGTTTTAGGTATTGGGGTGGAAGATTGTCTGCTGATGTAGAACATGGTTTGATCTTGAATAGTAGTTTTTTTATTTGAGAGGTGGGTATGGGATGGAAAGAGAAAGTATTGTTGGATTTATTTTGTTGGTTAGTGGTATGGTCATCGGACTGATCTTTTCTGGTGGGTGTTAATGTTAAGGAATTGTTGTTGGTGGGTAGGTTTAGTTGTGAGCTACCTGAGGTTGTAGAGGTGAGTAGGTATTCTATGGATTTTATGAAATGTTTGTTAAATTCTTCAGCAATTTGTGCTGGAGGGGCACTAGGTGAGGGAGAGTGGTCTTTGTTTGAGCCTGAGTTGAGGATAGTAGTTATAGAGTGCCAACATTTGTTGGGGGTGTATTTGTGATAAAGCTGGAAATTGGAGCAGTGTGATTGCTTACATTTGTTAACTATTTTGGTTACTCTTATGTAATGTTTTATAAGCTTGGAGAATTTGTTGGGTTCTGTTTTGTTTCCAGTTGTTCCATGCTATGTCTCTTTGCCTAGTGAGGTCAATGCAGATGGCTTTTAACCATTGGATTTTTGTTGTCTTTACTTTCTTTGTACAGGAGCCAGACTATCGATTATTTTTAAGAAAGTAGCATTGAAGTATTGAACATCATTTAGTGGTAGTAATTTTAGGGGTGACCAGTTTATTCCATTTAGTAGGTTGTTGAGTGTTTCTTGACTGAGTCTGATGGTATTTCTAACTGTTTTTATGCTATGTTCTTTTGGGAGGTGGGTGGTTGCTCTGATGGCAAAAGCTGGAAGATGGTTGCTTAGTGAATTTGGTAGTGTACCTGAGGAGGAGAAATTGGTTGGATGGGATACAAGGATCCAATGAAGGATAAAGTGATTAGTGAAGTGTTAGCTGTGCCTTATAGGTTCAGAGATTAGTTGTTTAAACCCTAGATTTTTTTATTTGTGTTCGGAGAGTTTATGGTGATGACTTGCCAGGTAATATTCATATCTCCTAAAATTAGGTTTCTAGATTGATGTTTTCAGTTGTCCATGACAGTATGTCTTCTAGGATTTAAACATCATTTCCTGAAGGAATATAGACTGTTAAGAGACAGATTTTTTAGAGCTGTTCCAATTTAGAGTATTCATTAATACTTCAGCATTAAGGAATTTGGGTGGCTTGTGTGGGGAAAGGGTTATACTGAGTCTGGATAGATACAGGAGTGCCATCCCTCAACGCTTCTTTTTTAGTCTGTCTAGTCTAAAGATGGCATGGTTAGGGGATATAATTTCAGTATATTTTATTCCAGACTGTAGCCAGGTTTCTGTTAGGGCTAAGATGTCTGGATTGTATCGTTCTATCCAAGCATGCAGGGAAGTTATTTTATTGCATAAGCTTCTTAGGTTTAGAGTAAATAGGTTTAGGGACTTGGAGTTAGGCTGTACATTTGGTCCAGGGTTTGGGTGTATATCACAACTTAGTATTACTTTCAGTATTAGGCATGTTTGCAGTGGGTTGCATTTAGTTTTGTGGTATGGATTTAGTGTAGGAAGAAGGAGTTTTATGGTATTGTGGGTTTTTATTTTCCTGTTGGAGTTGTATAGGAAAGGAGAGTAAAATAGTTGCAGGCAGATATTTGAATAATGCTTTAGTTGTTCTGATATGTTGGTGGAGGATATTGTAGTGGTGTAGATGGGTATGGCTGCTTTCTTTGTAAGTGATGTGGCTGAGCTAAGTAGATTTAATATTATGAACAAAATGGAGAATGTTAGTAGTATCTTATGTGGGGTTTTGGACATAGTACATGTTGGTGAGTGGGGTTTATTGAAGTATAGGATTAGTCTAATTATCATGTTTGGTGAGTGGATAGTTTAGAAATATGTTGTTATTTTGGTGGGAAGTGGTGTGATTTATTTATTTTTGTATTCTGGGATAGTCCACTAGGCCTAGGAGTGCCCATTTTCAGTGGATACCTGGGGAGAAAAGCTCCACATATTATATATACATTGATATGATAAAGTTACATAATGACTGTTAACAGTTTGAAGTTATTAGTAAGCAACATTACATAAAATACAAAAATAACAATGATTTGCATCCAGGTACAATATATACATGTTGATATACAATTAGAATTAGGCTTTCTTTTCTTTAAAGTTCATCTTGTAGCTGAGGATGCATAAAACTGAGATGGAGAAGAGTTAAATTAAGTGAAGATATTTCAAAGCGTTAAAGTTAGTAGAAGAGGTTTTTAGTGTCATGTAATGCTGGAAGAATTATTTGAGCATGTAAAGAGCCATAGTTTGGAGAGGTATTCTTGCAGAGACTCCTTGAAAATAGTGTGGTTAGAAGTGGTTCTGCTTGTGGTGAGTAAGGAATTCTACACCTTGGCTATAGCAATGGAGTAAAGAGCTTGGCCAGCAGTAAGGTTGGGTAATTCTACCTTTAGAAGACATTTATTTTCTGATTGGTAGGGGGACATTAGTGAGGCTAGGGATGGACAATCTTCTGGTTTATTTATGATTTTATGTGCAGGGTGAGCTGTAGGTAAGTTAGGAAGTAAGGTAATTTGAGCCAATTGAGTTTTGAAAGGGATATACAGTGATGGGAAGTATGTGTAGCCTTACTGGCAAACTTTGCAGCTTTATTGTAACAAGATTCAAGTTTGTTTTTTAGAGAGAGTTGAATGCCTGTGAAAAGGGGGGGGGGACTCTTTAGTAGAGTTGGTAAAAGAAAGGAGGATGCTAGGGTTTTTTGGCTGAGTGGTTGATGTAAGTTATGTATCTGTAAAGCAGACCTAACTTTTGATGGGTTTTTCTGATGTTGTTTAGGATATGAAGGTCAAAGAAGATATTTTCATTGAAAGTAGCTACAAGGAGTGTAGTGTGGTGCACTACTTTGGTGATAGTGTGTTCTCTAAAATTGAATAGTAAATTCTGATCTATTGATAGGGGTGGATATTTTAGAGGTGAATAGAAGGAGTGTGGTTTTGTTAGAATTTAGGGCTAGATGATTCTTGTTCATCAATGTTTCTGTGGATGAGAAGGTGATTTGAGTTAGTTGTTGGAGTTCACTGGTGGAGTAGGCAGAGCAGATGATGGTAGAATCATCTGTGTATTGAATAAGTGAGGTTTGGGACAGGGAAGAGTTGAAGTCATTAACAAATATGCTGACAAGGAGGGGCCTAAGTATAGAGCCTTGGGGAGCTCCTGTTGATATTGGGAGTTAAGGTGAGAAGTACTGGTCCTATTTTATTGCTTGTTGTCTATTTGTAAGGTAGTCAGAGAACCAAACTAAGGTAGGGGGTGAGATTCCTAGGTTAGATAGTTTAGTGAGTAGTAGGGGATGTGAGATGTTATCAAATGCCTTTGATAGGTCAAGGAATAAAGAGGACACAGTTTTTCCTGTGTCTCTTGCATGGTTTACAGTGTCCAAGAATGATACAAGGGCAATGGTGGTACTGTTTCCAGGTATTAAACCGTGCTGAGTGAAGGACAAGATTTTATTGCCTAGGAGGTGCTTTAGGAGTTGATTGTGGACACATTTTTCTTGAATTTTGGATAGGGGGAAAGGATTGCTATGGGTCGGAAATTGGTGAAATCTATGTTTTGGCTGCCTTTATGTAGTGGGAGAATATAAGCTTTTTTTCCACATAGTGGGTAGTTGCTGTCCTTGGCAAGATCTATTGATAAGTATGCTAACTGGATAAGCTATAGACTTTGCTGACATCTGTAGGTATGTTGGGGTAGGTTATCAGGAGCATTTCGTGATGGTTGAGGTAGGGATGGGGGAGAAATGAAGTTTGGCATGGAGTTTATATTTGGTGAGTGTGCTGTGATATTTATTTGAGGGAAGTTTCCGGTAAGTTTAGCAATGGAGTCTACAAAATGTGAGCTGAATATTGTGGCAATTCTATGGGGGATTTGTCTGGGTCAGGACAGGGGTTGTTACTGGATCCTGGGTTAAGTAGGGTTAAGATTGTGCTCCATAATTTCTTAGGGTTTTGTTTATGGCATTTTTGGTTAGATAGAATTGTTTTTGTCTTTTACTACTGCATGTTTTGTTGATTATGAAGTTGTTTGAATTGTAGGAGGTATTGGGAGGGGGGTCTTTGTTTTTTTGCCAAAGCCTCCAACATTTGTCTCTTTTAGACATCAGTTGTTTTGTGGGATGAGTAAGCCAGGCAGCATTGTTGTTTTTAATTCTTTTTTTGCCGTATGGGGGCTAGATTGTTTAGGATATCTAAGAAGGTTGAATTGAAGAATTCAACAGCTTCATATAGTAGGAGGACTTTGAGAATGCTTCAGTTTACTTGTGCCACGGTGTCATGTAGAGTTGTTTGGTCAAAAATGGAGATACTTCTAGTTAGTCTGTACTGGTGTTGGATAGGGGCTAGGGTGGATTTATATATTATGTATGCTGAGAGGTGATCACATATGGTTTGAGGTAGAGTCCTTGTTGAAGCTACTTTGGGTATGAGACTAGTATCCAGTCTATGATGGGACCACTAGTTGTTGTTTTGCTGGGTTTGCTTGCTTCATTGATAAGCCGGGTATAATTGAATAGATTTATATATAGACTTATATCATATGAATGTGGGTGGGGTCTCTATAACTATAAATGTAAGGATATGTGGGGTGGTAGGGAATGGGGGTAGGGGAGTGGAGTGAGCCAGGGCAAAGTGATGGTGAAAGGAATGGGTCCAACCTGGACCCTCTTTGCAGCCATCCTCAAAAAACAATCAGTGAGGTATTAAAAACAGTGAAAAAGTAAAAAGATATGTTACCTAAAAGTAGGATTTTTAAAACAGAGTAGAATGCCTTTAACAGTGAAACATAACTTGGATGGAGTGAGCACAGAAACAGAAATCCTTACTCTGTGGCTGTTTGTTGACTGTGGATAGTCTACTGTGCAATAAGAAAAATACTGCAGGTGGCTAGAATCAGATTATCTGCAGATGCAGAGCAATGGTATCGTCTGAAAGCCACTGCTAAAATTAATGGGATCATTTACATTTAATGCACATTTAAAGTGCTTGTGACACTGTTTGTAAAGTCCAAGAGGATTAGAAACCAATCAGCGAACCTTAAGAAAAGGTATGTTACTTTGCACAGTCACTCTACTCTATACTGTTAAATTAAGGCATGTGTAGGCATTATGTAATTTTTCCCTGAATTTCTTAAAAGGATATAATATTAAATATGGGGTTAGGTACAGATGAAGAGGAGAGGTAATGGTATGCTATTTTATAGATTTAAGTTTTTCTCAAAAGAAGACAAACTGTGATTTGGGGAGGGTACACTTACTGGAGAGGGTTATGCATCTGTTGCTTCCTGGCGATGAGCTCATCAGTACAGTGGTTTGAGTAAAGAACTATACAGCAGAATGTATTAACACACTCACTAGCACTTGTTTAATTTAGTGCAGTTAAACGTATTTTACTGTCTAGACACTTGGAAGTTAGATACCTACATTAGTTTTAAGTCTCTTTAGTTACAGGATAAAGTTGCTTTTAATGACTGTTGTGAAACTCTTTTCTTACCCTAGTCCCCATACTGTGTTTTAGTATACTCCTAGGGGTAGCTGATACTTTTTTTTCTGTACAGGAGAGTTGTCTCTCTCTGGTTTGCCTGCCTGCCTGTTGCAGCCTAAAAAACTTTGTATCCCCTTGACCAATTTGGTTTCCTGCCTACCTTAAACCTAGAAACTATCCACTTCCCTTCTGAACACATTTGCAAAGCAGCCTACACTGTTGCATAAATAGCAAAGAGTCCATCACCGTAGGCAACGTGTTTCATAAGGTCAGTAGTCACTATACTGGAATTTAAAAGTATGTCTACACATATGTGTAATAAAAACAAACAGTTACATTGTCACAAAAATGCATCTTTCTAAGCTAATAACAAAGCCAGGTCTAATCCAATTCAAAATGAGGTTCCAAAGTGAAGACATCCTTAAAAACTTCAACTTTTAATAAGGGCTAGGAAAATCATCTTTAATATGTTTGCAAGTATATAAATAAAATGAGAAGTGTTTCCAGAGATCTAGTGCCTTTGATACCAACGAGAAAAGCAAGTTTTGAACTACAAAATATCACCAATGTATTTCAAAGAAATTTGTCACACATTTTAGCAAACCAGTAGATGTCCCCATTACAACTTCCAGATAGTAATCTCCATATGTCTCCCAAAATTAGGTTGTGTCAGCCTTATTCATGGTTAAAATACCAGAAATATGAATCTGGACACTATCTCTGACTACATTCTTCTTGATTCTATACAAAACTTCATGGGTCCTCTATATTTCTTACTGGATGAGTCTTTATCTGTTGGTTGTATCTCTAAAATATAGCAGCAAACCACTGGAGATTTAGTCCACAAGTGTGGATCCATAAGTGATCCTGACAAATAACAGTATTATTTGCAAGGTTATGGAGAAGATTCTAAGGGAACTAACTCACCAGAATAAGGGCAAATTACTATATTTAGAATTGTATCATCAAGATTTTGTTAAAGGTAGCCCAGACCCATTTAGTTTAGTAACCTCCTTCCAGAATGTCACATCTGTAATACCTAAGAAATTTTTATTGTATGTTGCCAGTCTGGATATTCCCAAAACATTTAAACTATCCTGCAGGGATTATGAAAAACTTGGTTAGCATAGAGATAAATTTAACTGCTGGGGTAAATTTGGGTTTATCACATTTAGGGTGGTCAGTGACTTGGCATGGTGTCAGGGGTCTTAGGTAGGATGGGTTGTTGCATGAATTTGAGAGGGCTAAACTGAAGGTGGGTTGTCCTTGTATACTAGTCATTCATTTAGGGGGCAATGACTTGGGCGTTGTTTCTAAAAAACAATTAGGGGACATTATGTTGCAGGATTTGATGAGATTACAGGCATTGTACCCGGGTATGGAAATTGTGTGGTCAGAGTTGGTTCCTTGTTTGCGTTGGAGGGCTGCATATAGTTATAGGGCAATTGAAAGGGTCAGAAAGAGTGTTAATCAAAGGCTTGCTAGGCAATTAAGGATTTTGGGGATGTATACCATTGACCATAGAGTATTTGGGAATGGAGAGGACTCTTGGTATCGAAAGGATGGAGTACACCTTAATGATGTGGGACTGGATCTTTTTAATTTGCATCTGAAACTCTTTTTAGAGGATATGATTGCGGTTAGGGTTTAGGAGGGGAAACATCCTGGGATCAGGCTGGTGGCAGAGAAGAAGGACAAGATTGTCCTCTTCTGTTCCCCCTCTAAAGAAAGTGGTTATTGGTTAATGGTTTTGTATGGTGGTAAGTAGGTACGCTGCCTCTTTATGTGGGTGAGAAGGTACGCTGCCCCAGTGGAGGAGGTATCAGGGTGAGTAGGTACGCTGCCCTGAGGTAAATTTCATCCAGGGTGAGTGGTGACACTGCCCTGAGGTCATTGTTGCTGAAGATGATAATTAATGTTGTTTTTTGTGTACATAGTTCATTGTATAATACAGTTTAATAAAGGTTGTCAAATGTCTTTATGTATTTGGTGTGGTTATTTAAAAGGAGGATGGGACAAATGTAGTTTGGGACAAACTAAGTTGTCCCAGTTCCTCGAATAAGGGGGGGTAAAGGGGTGTGGGGAGGGTATAGAGGTAGAAAGTAATGTGAGGATTGTAGTTGGATAGCATAGTGGGATTGTGGTAGTGAAAGGGTTAAGGAGAAAGGGAGATGTAAAAGGAAGTGAGGCAGGGGAAAGAGGGACTTCTGACAGGATTTAGTGTTAAGGATTAAATGAAGTAGATACATTTGGTGTGAGTTGGTGGCCCTCCCACCCTCCCTTTTTTGTATATGGATGGAAGATATGGGCAATTTGAGGCTGAGAAGAGGGACAGGATTGTCCTCTTCTGTTCCCCCTCTAAAGAAAGTGGTTATTGGTTAATGGTTTTTGTATGGTGGTGAGTAGGTACGCTGCTTCTTTATGTGGGTGAGTAGGTACGCTGCCCCAGTGGAGGAGGTATCAGGGTGAGTAGGTACGCTGCCCCGGTGGAGGAGGTATCAGGGTGAGTAGGTACGCTGCCCTGAGGTAAATTTCATCCAGGGTGAGTGGTGACACTGCCATGAGGTCATCGTTGCTGAAGAATATAATTAATGTTGTTTTTTGTGTACATAGTTCATTGTATAATACAGTTTAATAAAGGTCGTCAAATGTCTTTATGTGTTTGGTGTGGTTATTTAAAGGGGGGATGGGACAATGAGATTTAAGGGAAAGAAGCACTTGAGCAACTTATGGAATGTTGGAGTGAATAAGAATATTAAAACAACATGCATATTGCATGTAAATAACAATGACTGCTGTTATTACATTTTGTTTTCTAGTACTGTGTTTGTACTACTCACACTTTAAAATGTGATTCAGTGAAGGTGTTTAAAAAAATAGTGCACTATGCAGAACATTAATCCTGCTGGCAATATTTATAGCTAGTTATTTAAAACTAAAACTTTGGTTAGAGTACTAACTAAATTGTAGCTTTTAACAATACAGATAAAATTAAACCCATGCCCATGCTCTTCACACGAAATACATAAGTTTTACAATTACTTTACAAAGATTTTACATTAATACAAAAAATACTATATGAAAATATTGCCATTTATTGCATGATAGTAACATGACAATCTTGTCATTGCTTTCCATATGTTGTGGTAAATGGTGTACTCTGTAGTTTTCCTGAGAATAATGTGTATTCTATTCTACATATAGTTTATATTGGTGTGTCTTGTAGTATCGTCAGAGTGTGGGATGACATTTTAGCATGTAACACACTGTCATATTGTGCCAGTGCTGAACTGTCTGCCTCTTCATCTTTTTGGTCATTAGCTCTGTCCTGCTTGCACACTACTACACCTTTACACATGTGTGGGCTGCTGAAAATAGGTACTATATACTTGAATGTGTGCTTTCTATCGAGTGCTAGCCTATGGTTTTAGCCCTTTCTCATAGCAGTATGTCATATCATGTATCCTGTTGTAACTATTGTAAGACTGAATAGCTTTTGCCTAGCTTTCTCTTATTGACTTGTAGCCAGTTAGTTATATGTCCTCAGATGTCAAAAGTGCCATAACATGCTATAGTGTGCTGTCTGGTGTGCTCTGACATTCTGACATCTGACCTAATCATCCTCCATTTTCTCCTCACTAAGTTCATCAGCATGTGTGTTTGGGGCATTGCCCATCACTGCATGTATTTTCCTAACAACAGTGAGTCTATCTGTGGCATTCATACTATTTTCATGGTGCTGTACAGTAATTATTTTTCTTTCCGTTATGGCTTTTTTGTATGATAGTCTTGCTCCATATTTTGCAGTTTTCTAAAAGCCCTGTTTGGTTAATTACTGCTGTGTTTGTATAACGGTATATGGTTTACACATTGAATATCTGTTCCCCATGGTACAATCAGCTGTTGAGACTTATTGGATTGCAGTTTGATGTCTTTTCATAAAACCCACCCATAGATATTTCTGCAATTATCTTACCACAACTTTGCCTGTTATTAAAGTTGTAGATTAGGTAACAGCAAGTTCATAACAGACAGAAAGTGTTAGCAAAAACTGAATTCATTGCAGTTGGTTGTTGTTTCTTTTTGAATGCAGTAATCAGTGTGATTATGGTCAAATTATCATCATTGGATTTGCTTTACTGTTTAAATATTCTTGTAAAATATCTTCTTCATATGGACATGTTTCCTATGTGTTCCTCTGTATATGGAAATTATAGTGGAAGCTACTTTTAGTTTATATTTAAATGACTTAACATCTGTAACTATATGCATCCAAGAAATACAACATTAATATATCCTATGACATTCATTTCTCTTGTGTTTCAAAATTAAAAATAGTTGATGACAAGGCTCTCATCACTGGTGATCAAATAGTACAAATTACTGCTGGTTCCTGAGGTACTCAGTAATCTGTTCTTGTAACAAAAGTTGCCTGTCAACTATGGTTTATTTTCATCCCTTCTACGTTCTTTCACTGTTCAGGTTCAATGCCAGAATTTTTTTTCTCAAAGCAGGTTTCTTGCTGGAGGCCATAGACTGAGAGAAGCTGGTAGCTAGCCTCTCCCATTTCACAATGTTTTTTTCCATTTTGAGAAGTACTTCTTAGATGTACCTGTGTAACATTGTCTGTGGCCTTTGTGCACAATTTGTAGTAATACTGACATAGGTATGTAAAATATTGGTTAGATAATCAAAAACTGTGCATCTGCATACAGATGCAATCTGTACATTGTTTAAAATCCAGCAGATCAATGACTGAGTCATCAAAACTGGGACACCACCTGGCCAGAGCTTGCTGTTTAAAATTTATATAAAACATGAACAGAGCTCTGAAAAGCATTATGTTGTTTCTCTAGTGTCGGTAGTGACCTCAGAGTTGGAATGTTGAAGTTGTGTATTGTTTATACCTCGTCATGGGGTTGCAAAGGACTCTGCTACTTGTAATACGTTGAGTGTGCCTTATCAATGTAGATGTGTGTTGCGAGTGTGTGTATGCTTTCAGTGTCGATTTGTAAATTCTCCATTGGGTATTTTGTACTTGTGCCCTTGTTCTTTGTCCTAACCTTGAGTCTTGTCTGTTTTTGCTCTTTAGGTGTACATCCAGTCCAGTCAAGAGGAAGTGATATCTAAGCATTACCTTGCTTCCAGTGATACTGTCTTCGGAAAGGTCTCTGGTGTTAGAGCAGCTGTCTTAGTATTTATGCAGTGCATCTTCTATAGATGTCATTGTTGGTGCTCCTCTTCTGATTTCCATTGGTTTTAGTAAATTACCCAATTTTTTAGAACTATAAGAGAAGGAAGACATAATAACTAAACTATATACCAGATCGTTGTGCCTTTTTATACCTCACAATCAGGCAAAACACTGCCAAGTATCTTTCACAAGAGACCTTTGTATGCTTGCTCTTGTTCTGAATTTCTCCAGCAATGTCTGCCATGAAGAAGATATGGTTACTTGGGTAATGTAAGCATTCATCTGCTTCCAAGTTGTTCCTACTGATGATGGAATACAGAGACATTTGCAAGCCTTAAAGCAGTCTCACATAACATTTTTGTCTTCCTATTTTTGGCTGGGTCCCAGACTTAATTAATAATTTTCAGCCAGACATATTGCAGCTTGTATTTCATTTAAGAAGTACGTAGCAAAAGCAGTTGCCTGTACAATGTAAATTGCTGACAGTTACTTTGAAAAGTGTAATCTTTGAGCAGATGTTAGCGACACTGAAGCAACTAAAGCTCAGAGGACAAAGCAATGGGGATTTAAAAGCAAACAGGGTGTTGAGAGAATCAGTGGTATTGCTGGAAGGGAGAAATGTAGAATGCCTGAATTCTGCCAAGATATGATTTTTCTGCAGCTTTCATCTAGATGTATAATAATATGCCATTATGTGGAACTTACTGCAGTGCTCTGCATGTCAGACCTATTATGATCACCCCCCAATTACAGGTAAGATATGGGCATGTGCTACAGAAGGGCTTATGCTCCGCAGACATGGGGACAACAAGAAGGCAAAAAGGGAATAACACTAAAGTAACCCTTTATATTCAGTATTCACTTTTTGGTGATCTCTTTGATTAAATTCATAATGACTGCTGAGAAGAGAGAGAATAATATGTTTTGTTTTAGTTACTAAAGAGCAATGATATTAACAGCTTGGGGGTGAAAACGTGGTATTCAGAAAGTTTGTTGAGACTGCATGTTTTTTTGTTTAGCATTGAATTCTAGCAGCTCATTTTTCTACTGTTGATCTCTAAATTTAGTTTATTTATTTATTTATTTATTTTTGTATTTATTTATTTATTTATTTATTTATATCAGCCAAAAACAAAGTATAAATACATTATCAAAGATATCCTGCCTGAGCATAATGAAATGATGCATCATATACATATACAACTTTTAATTAATTTAATCAAAAATAATATATTGACAAAATGATTACCATAAATAAATTTATTTTAAAAATTACTAAATTTGCACAATCATAAGAAAGTTAAATAAACTGCCACATATAATTTAAAAATGGAAGAATCATTAAGAAATAACAAATTTTATAAAATTATTTCCATACAGGAAGTCTATAAAAAATTCAAGTACATTGATTCTTATTTATTTGATATGTTGTAGGAGAGTAGTATTTCTAACCAAGAATACAGTTTTATGACAGTAGAACATCCTTGCTTAGGTAAGCTTCTCGGCATGCCTAAGATTCATAAAGGTCAAGTAAACTCTTCATTTAGGCACATTATTTCTTTTGTAGGAATGAAGATTGAGAATATTTCACAGTATATAGACTATATGTTAAATCCCTTTTTTCAAAGTTCTCCATTTTATTTAAGGATTCATGGCTGTTCTTAAAAGAACTTCATTCTTATAAAGTTACAGAAAAAAGATACATTTTTGGTTATTTTAGATGTGATGTATTTCTACATCAATATTCCCCATGAACAAGGTTGTGAGTTCACTAGAAAGTTTCTTTAAAAGCATACCTTAGTTTATAATCAAAGAGTTAACACTTTTTGTAGCCTTATAAAATTAGTTTTGAGTAACAATTTTTTTTACATTTAATGGTACTATATACCATCAGCAAAAAGGAGTTGCGATGGGAGCCAAAATGGCTCCCACAAACATAATTCTTAGTGCTTGGGAGGTGGAACATTTAATTAAATTGAAGGATTTTGACAATGTCAAACTATACAAACATTATATCAATTAAATATTTGTTTTTATCTGGCAAGGTATAGAAGATGAACTACAATTATTTCTTAATGAAGTTAATCACAGCATAATTATATTTTACGTGTTTCTGTGTCCAGTAAAGGAACAAAATTGGAATTTTTCTTCATTGAACTTATTCTTGATGAAGGCAATCTCAAATCTGTTTCTAACATTTTTGGAAAAAAACTTTTAGAAACATTTTTTTTAGTTTAAAACTCAACACCCATTATTCATGAAATCTAATGTAATTAAAGACTAGTTCATATAGCTTTCAAGGATCATTGATGAAGATAATATGTTTAAGTAAGACTGTTTATATTTAAAACATCTATTTTTGAAAAAGCAGTATCCAGAAAATTTGATAGATAAACACATGTATGAGGTGTTTGACCTTTGGTACAAAAGATATTTTCCTATACTGAAATATGGCTTTGACAATAATATTTAAAACCAAAAAGAGATTTTAGCATGAGTTTTCCTTGGCTTATTAGTAACAATATGTATGGCATTAAAAGCATTCTTATGAAAAAGTGGTGCATTATACAAGGAAATAAGGACTTGTCCAATATTTTAGGTACTGGTCCCCAGTTTTGCTATAAAAAAACAAAACACTTAAGGTTCTGTTTGAATCAGGAAACAGTTTGTTGTTATGTAATACTTCTATTAAACAGGGTATTTTAAATGCTGTAATTGTAAAATTTATAATGAAATTAATGTTTGTACCCAGTACTTGTTTAAACATTGTAATTATTTAGTTGCTGTTCAAAGACATTTTGACTGCTGTTGATGCAATGTCGTATATTTAAGTTTTTGCATTTTCTGTTCTCGCTTTTATATTGACAAGAATACTCAGAAGTTAGCCGATAGGATTAAACAGCACAATTTAGCTATTAAAAGACAGGATTGCATCAATGCTTTAGCAAAGTGTAGCATTATTTGTACTAACTTTATTAAATTCAAATTTATTGTTTTATAGTTTCACAGATTAGTACTAGGCTAACTGCTTTTGTGGGTCTTTTAAGCCTAGCCAATTATCCCATGTGAGAATCAAGCTCTGCACTCTGTGTTTGCAAGGTAAATAACTTAACCATTATGCCAACCTCCCACCTTTTAGAGAACATTAGTGAATTTAAAGGTGATATTAATGTACTTTTGGAAGTGAAAGAGTTAAATTGGCAATTGCTGTTTAACTGATGTTTTTCCTGGGCTGAATGACAATTTAAATATTAAATGCACTTTGAAATGGTTTTGTTGAGGAAATTATGTCATTTTAAGATTTAAATTGATTGGTCATTTCTTCCCTTTAAATGCAATGTTTGCTGTGGATGTACTAGTTTTCTGATGAAATTATTTTAATTAAATTAAAACAAGAATGAAAGTGCTCAGTTCTCAGCTTGTGTTTCTTCATTTTGACCTAGAAGTTTGTTGAGTATATTGTTCTGTATTTTCTTTTTTTTTTGGCAATCTTGGTATTCAGAAAGTTGTTTTGAGGCCGTGTTTTATATGTAGCATTGAATTCCCATAGCCTACGTTTCTATCTTTGATCTATAAATCTAGTTTGCTTTATTTATTTATTTATATCAGCCAAAAACAAAGTCTAAATACATTATTAAAGATACCTTGCCTGAACATAATGAAATGATGCATCACATCTATATACAACTTTTAATTCATTTAAACAAAAATAAAAATATATTGACAAAAAATGATTGCCATAAATCATTTTATTTTAAAAATGACTAAATATGCACAAGCAAAAGAAAATGAAATAAAACTGGCATATAATTTGGAATTGATATTGAAGGCAAACTAATGTAAAGCAGATATGTCTAATTATAATATATGTGGCTTTATCTCAAAATGGGTTAAATAAGGTGATAACTTGGAGATATTTGCTTAGCTGGTCTGATTTCATCAGGTGCTTTTTGAATGTAATTGCAGTGGAAGCTGTACTTCCAAGAGGACAGGAAGCAAATTAATGGGTTGGGTCTATATTGCAGAGGTCAGTAATCATTACCTGTCAAACAACAGATGCAATCAGTCACTTTCATCCACAGAGTGGTTCATTCCCCCCTCATTATAGTCACTTTATTGACTACATGTAACTTATCTTTAAACCGCCATCCTTTAAACACACCCTAACTGGCCATGACGCCCACTAGAATAAGTGTGGAGGAAGGAATTGAATTAAGCCGGAGTCCAGAAGTCATAGGGTTTAGATGTTCTGAGATGCATAGTAAGGGTTTCTTTTTTAATACCTTTTTCACCCAATGATAGTCTGGACAAAAAAGTAAAGTAAAGAAATATATTTAGTCTTTTTCTTTTCTTTCAAGAAAAAATAAGTTGTGCCTAAGGCTTAATTTTCAAAGCTAGCAATAGTAGTAGTGCCCAATAAACAGAGATTACAAATTATATAGAGGTTATATAAATCCTATCTGGGAATACTGCTTGCCTCCCTATGGCTCTAAAAATAAGTTACTTTCCATATACTACTATGTTGTTTGATTTGCATGAAAGTAAAATCACCAACGGACACAGACATACATTATATATGTCAGGGTCTGAGTGTGGAATAAAGCACTGGGATAAAACCTAGACACAGGCAGGGAGTACATGCATTCCCCTCACAGGAGGAATCACAACCACAGTCTCAGAGAACCAAGTGCTGTGAGACAGCAATGATACTTACTGCCCTGATGTTCCAATGATCATCTGCTGTAACACATTCCTGACCAGACTGCCCCAACCTAATTAACAGTACCTATACCCAACAATTAAAGTTGCATTTATTGAGTATGTACACATCAGATCCCTATCATATTATCAAACTTTCAAAACTTCAAAAGTCACTTGGTCTGAACCATATGACTGAAGTATTGAAACTTCAAACATTTTGAATGGAGATCACAGTACAACATGAAATGAGAAATGTACCCTTTTATGCAATGTAGTGTGATCTCAAAGTTGGTATATTTAATTAGCAGGGGTATGGGGGTGCAAGAGGGCTTGCCCACCTGCAAAAATGTTAAAATATATTTTTTTTAATGTCCGAAGTTCTAAAACTTCAATCATGTAGTCTCGGCCATATGAATTTTGAAGTTTTGGAACTTTGATAATCTAACATAGATCTGTACACAGTAGATATCAGACTGCAAAAAAAATAAAATTAATAGTTACCCACTGTGACGTCCCTCCTCTGGGCCAGTAATCAAGAAGCCTCAATCCTCACCATTGACACCGATGAGGGATGCTCACTTGGAACAAAAAGAGATATATATATACAGTATTTCCTGATCCATCTCTCTGTACCAAGCACAGTTTCCCTTAAGAGCACATAGAGACTCCACACCCATCCTGGGGCTGGGATTCCATCTCTCTCTCTCACCAGGCCCAAATAAAACTCCACACTGACCATAGCTGTAGAGTTGAGTCCTCAGCCAAGTGTTCCAAGCCAAGTCCACCACTATCCTCTCGGTGAAACCAGTGTTCCGTGTCCCTGGTCTAAGTAGCTGACACACAGTTTTTGAGATTTGATTTTCACACACACACACACACACACACACACACACACACACACACACACACACACACACACACACACACACACACTTGGGAAAGGCTGGCACAGATTTACCAGCTATGCCTACTCTGCCCAGACTATAAGGTAGATACAGCCAACAGAACATCCCAAAGCCAGCTACTCGAAGGATCTTACCAGGGTATCCAATTATACTCAGTAAAATTAACACTTGCACAAATGGTAGGATTTTGACCAAATGCAAGGCTTTCAGGAGTGGTCACAGTGTCACCAAATAAATGTAAGTACTCTCAAAGGTTAAGTGTTTCCTAAAAAGATCAGACATGATGAAAAGTTTAAATATATATTTTTTCAAAGATATTTTTATTACATTTTTCAGATTTAACAAACATGACATATAGAACTGTAAGACACACTGAAGAAAAACATTACAGTCAAGTATGATACAAAACAATTAATACAAAAACTATGCAATTATAAAACAGCAGTTATTGATTTGAGTACCTTACAACTGATTGGATAAATTAACCAATACGGTACCCCAAAAGTCTATTCCAATAAGAGTCTAGCCTCCCAAAAGGAGGATAAGTTTAAAGGAAGAGTATACTATTGTATTGAGTAGAGACTAAGAGGTGTTGTAAGGGTACCCCCCCCCATAATAGCTATTTACACTATATAAAACAATTTACAACATATTTACAACTTATTTACATCATGGATGCCAGAAGACCTCACAGATAAAAGAAAAGTTTAAATATATTTAATAATAAATAATATAAGAACATGAAAATGCTGAATATCTATTTAAAATAAACACCAGAGCTTCACTCGCAAGAAATATTAAAAATAATACAGATAGATAGGTTTACACAGATACAGAAAAACAATACTTAACTAATCTCACTACATCTTCTTGACTGATTACTGTTCCCTAGTTCATTTACTAGAGCAAGGCAAGATGAAGTGGGTGACAATACATTACTATTTCTTGTCCTGGTTTTCACAGACATTTTCTTTCTGGCTGCAATCAGAACTGTAAGATACAATCATTATGGCCTAAACTAGGTAATTTAATATTAGACTATTTTTCAAAGTTAACTGGACTGAGATTAACCTCTTCTCTTCCAGTATCCTCTGTTACAATATATTCATTTCAACAGTTACAATACAGTCTGACATACAGATGAATTTCTTTTCTGTCCAGTAGGACCCACTGTTTATACATTTTTTACAGAAGAAACTTTACAAATACATTGTCAACGCAAGCACCTATACAAATCAGTTTGATATACAAATGTCATATAATTCTTTACAAAACTCCAGCTAGCTATGTTGGCATATGTTAAACATCCACTGTCTTACTTGCCCTAGCATACCTGGCAATACCTCACATCATGTGATCAATCTAATTAATAAATACATAAATAACTGCCACAGGAATGTGTCTTCTCAGGTCATTGCTCTCAGAATACAGTATGTACCCCACTAGAAGCCCTCTCCCCATCCCAATATCTTTCAAGCTCAAGAATCAAAGACAATATTAAAAATAAAGCAAGAATTGAATAATTTATGTAATAGTGCTTAGGTTATATGATATATAGCAATATATGTGAGTTATAATGTATAAAATAAAGCTGGTACAAAAGATCCAGATTAGGGACAGTTATTGCTATTACATACATAGAAACTTGCTTGAATAACAGGCATTGCATTAGCATGCTTTTTTCTGAAAGTGATTAAATCTGAAACATAAATGAATGACATTATCTAGTGATAGCAGTCCTCATTCATTTGCCAGAAAAAAAAAAAAAAACTTTACAAGGAACAAAACAAAATATGAAGCAAATTTAGAGGCATTCTGTTAAAGTAAGACCCGCTGAAAAGAAACATGTATACTTCCACACATGCAACACACATTACTATTAATTACACCTTCTTGTGTGGATGACTGTAACTGTAAACCATAGCTCTTTGATTATGAAATGAATAAATACATTAAAAAAACACAGAAATGTATCTTATTATTTAACTGCTTTAAGAGTACAGTGTGCAAATTGATGCAACCCCCTTACAAGCACACACACACACACACACAGACACAACTCTTAACACGTGAATTCAAAAATCAAAAATAAAGGCAGGCTAATATGGAAAGGAAAGCACTAAAAAAATCTGAACAGATACTTTTCTTGTATATTTAGAAAATAGAATAATAAACTTTGCATCAGCATGCTTTTTAATCTGAAACTTAAGGGTCTGTCATTATTGACTGGTTACAATTGCTAACTATACTCCACCCACAAAAAAAAACAAAACAAAAAAAACAAAAAAAAAAACATTGCAATGAACAATTCAAAATATGAGACACAATTTTTAAATAAATCACTTGAGAGTATCTTTACCCCTTACACATATACACACACACACGCACACACACACACACACACACACACACACACACACACACACACACACCACACAAAATCAGCACCTTCCAAAATAAGTGTCATACACAGTTCTACTGTTTAAATAATAATATATCTATATCATATCATATTATATTATCCCCTGCATTTTGTCAAATATACATTTTGATGACAAACACAGCTGGTAAGAGTTTAATGTCAAAAGTACAAATAGCCAAATAGTGCAAACATCAGTGGTATGTTTTGTCAAGATGGATAGGTTGGTAGGTGGGTTTGGAGGGTGTTAGAGTGTTTGTGAGTTAGGGTCAGGGGGTCAGGGATAGGTGATGTATGTTTGTGTGACAGTCTGTGCATTATGTTGTTAGGGACAGAGTTATGTAAGTGGATAGATGCAGTGCTTTTACTGTTTGCATGTTCCATGATGTTGCCCCTTCCCCCAATCCTAACTGTATACCTAGCTTTAATAAAAACCTTCCAAAAACACTGCCATTATTTAGACAAATTTGAAGCTAGTGTTATGGGGGGGATAGTATTAATACATGGAGAAGTAGTTTTCCTTTCTCAATATTTTTTGTTCAGTATTTATTGTGTTCCATATTCTGCATGTTTGAACTTTTTACATTAGTGTTTTTGAATTCAACATTTAAAATGTTCAATTATACTGAAAAGAACCCTATATCTGTCAATCTCTCTCCCTCTCTCGCTACTTAAAATACATCTTGCCTTCACTTTTACTTAATCTGATAGGTTATCTGAGGGAACTTGAACCAATGGAATTCTCACAAATTTTCACAAAAATGGTGACGAAAATGTTTGTTGGGGAATGTATAAACAAAGTTGACCTCTCTGTGAACATCTCTGTCAAAAAATTACTTTAAATTAAGTTTCCTAGTAAAGAGTTTGAAATTTATTACAACTGAACCAAATCCATCCTGTAATTAGGAAAAGAAGTAGCCCCTTTACTTAATAATGAGTAATGTATCTCAACAATCTCTAGATGGCTCAGATTATGGATTTCAAATCTATTAAACTTGTCAATTCTTGTGCCTTTATTTATTTCCCCCAGCCAACCTCTTTGTCACCATTTTTGATAAAATTTGTGAGGATAAGTTTAAAAGTCTTTTTTTCACAGCACAATTATCTTCTTGACAATTTAAGTTTAGATGAGCGAAAAGTCCTGCAAGGGCTCAAGTGTGACAAAAATGTCAGAGTAATGAAATCGAACAAGGGGGAGCAGTGGTTATTATGGATTGCATTGCTATTCTATAAAAACATTTAACATTTTGAATTATGTAAAAACTTACCACAACGAATCACCTATCCGCTCATGATTGGCAGTGGAGTTTAACGGTGTTGAGTTGCCAGCCCAGCACCTAACCTTCCATAGAAGGCACACACACTCACACACTCACACTTAGGGCTAATTTAGACTATCCAATCCACCTACAGCATGTTTTTGGGATGTGGGAGGAAACCGGAGCACCTGGAGAAAACCCATGAGACCACAGGGAGGACATGCAGACTCCACACAGAAGGCACCCCAGCTGAGGATTATTTAGGAAAGAAGTGTATGTTGAGTATTTCAAAACTGACTTTATTTTGTTTTACATGGTGTTGCAAGGAATCCTTTCAGATTAACTGTTTGTGTTTGTTAATGTTGAAGAAATGGTGATCCCATCCATTTTTGACATACCAAAATATTTATTTATTTATTTTGTTTGTTTACCGGGTAATGTCCAACTGGGCATGAGGCCCATTTTCAGAGGAGGCCCAGAGAGAAAAGCTCCATGCATACAAACAGACAGTACTGAACGATCAAATTGAACATGTATGAATCAACAATGTACAAAACAAGTCAGTAAAGAAATTAGTTATATAACAATTATTAGCAAATAATTAACAAATTAACAAATTTAGCAAACAATGGCACAGGTAGCGACAAAAACTGGCCACATGAGTTAATAGTGAGAACAGCAGTGTGATACAGTAATTGCAAGATAGAGAAATGCAGTCTACATAACAGTTAAAGACAAAGCAGTATATGTGTATACATTGCTATCTGAAACTGAGTGTAGAATCAAGATAGCCTTCAGCAGTTAGTAGTTGTAGCTGTGAGAATTAGCTAGTTTAGGGTAATGTAAGTGAGTAGTAGGTAGCTTAACTAGGAGTATGGTAGGAGCACAGCCAGTGTTTTGCTAGATGTTCCTTAAGGAGGTTTTTAAACTCATGAATGCTGGGGTTTTTAGCCATAGGTTGAGGAAGAGTGTTCCACAGTTTGGCAATTTTATGGGAAAAAAGGACGGATTCTCTGTGTGTTGCGGGCTTGGGTAATCTTTAACAATAATTTATTTGAAGATCTTAGAGCTCTAGGATTGCTGTTCGGATGGACTAGATTGGTGAGTGCTTGGCAGTTAGGTTTGTGAATTATATTGTGGGCTATGGACAGATGGTTAAGTGTTAGAAGGTTAGGTAGTTCTAACCATTTACGTTGGCAGAGTACAGAGCAGTGGTGGGTTCTGTAAGGGTGGCCTATGGAAACTAGGCGATTTTTTTGTAGCATGATTCCAGATTATTTAGGTCAGATTTATGAATGTTTGTAAATACTAGGGAGCTGTAGAGGAGGGTGGAGAGTAGATGTGTGAGGGTAGTGGCTACAAATTCATAATAATTTATTTGATCTACCATTGAGACAGTTACTAGCTGCCAGGAGAAAAAAACTGAATTTTTGGTGGCTTTTATTAATTGCACATGAAAACATGAACTAAATTGTTTTACATATATTTTAAAAAACTCTTGGCACTTGTTGGGAGAGGTTAATAACACCCCTTTTGTGGAAGACATCATTTTTGTTTCAGTTAATGTAAAAAATTGGTTTTCTGTGATTCCTCACGCCACAAGGCTTAAGTGTTTTTTAGAGGTATTGAGTGGTGATAGTACCTTATCCCAACAATGATTTATTGATTGTGAACCAATTCAGGTAATTTTTGAATAGGAATTTTTTTGGCAAGTTTCAAGGATGGCAAAGGGTACAAAATATACACCTCTTTACTCAAATCCGGTTTGGGCTGAATGAGATTCCCAGTTAATGTTTAATTCTCCATATTTTGATTATGTGTTATGGTACTTTAGGTACCTATACAATATTTTGATTTTTTGGAAAGGTGATCAGGCTAATTTTTTTTGATTTCATGACATATCTTAGCAAAACTACTGATTTTTTACATTTTACCTATGGCTGTGATTCTTACAAGGCTGTTTATCCTGATGTCACCATAATAAAGGATACAAGTAAAGGGAGATATATGTCTGTCACTTTTTAGTAAGAAAGCATATTCTAATTATTTTCTTCATTTTAAAAATAACCACCCCTTGTTCCAAAAAAGGAACATAGTTATAGGGCAGATGATTCGCCTTTCAAGAATGGTGACTGATGATCAAGTTTGCTTAGATTAACTTAATATTTTAATCAGGATGTTTACAGATCATTCTACTTCTATGATGGAAGAGGTTAAAACTGATGTTGTTAAGGATAGAATGACAAAGTACATCCCCATTTTGGCTAGTTCTAATGTTAATACATCTTTGAAGACAGTCCAGGCTTTAAACCACATTAATACAAGGGAAAGAAAACATAATGTGAAGCATGCCATAATGGTTCCCTATAGTACAGGGGTGCATAATAACAACACTGTTGAGGTTAACTTAGAATTTAACGTTTCATAGTAATTTATGAAAAAAAATAGGTGATGTCACTTCAGTTACTTATAGTAGAGGTAGAAATTTTAGCCCTATGTTGGCGTGGAAGGATACAACAGAAGTATAGCTTGTCTGGGTAGGTTAAATTGCAATACCAAAAATGTGGTTTACTTGGCTTCATGTATATCCTGTCCAGTATTTTATATACATAAGATGACTAGAAAACTCAAGGACAGGATATACAAACATTTGTGTGACATTTATAAGTGTAACACTAAAAATGCACTGTGTAGGCATGCACAGAGATATAGTGACTTATATATATATATATATATATATATATATATATATATATATATATATATATATATATTTTTTTTTTTTTTTTTTTTGTGATAAGATAGGATACTTCACAGTGACCAAGGGGGAGATCTTAACAATACACTTGAAATTAAGGAGTTAAATTTGCAAATTAGGATAAACATATGTGTAGAACCAGGTTTAAATTATGTTACATCTTTGGCTTGTGTCTTAAATGACAGGATAACACATTATGATATGAGGCTATGTATATTATTGTGACTTTTAAGTGTTTTCATGCAACTGAATTAATTTTTGTTTATTGCTACTTATTTCCTATATAGATTGCATGTTATTGTGTTTAGAGATTTATATTTATTTCATTAGGAGTTCATTAATGCATTCTGTGTATTTTGTTAGATTATTCAGCTTTAGGGATTAATTACTTGTTATCACTTATAATTGTTTATGAGATTTTATTCGTAGGATTTAACTATTTAATGACTGTTATGGTTTTATTAGTTTTTACACTCAGATGATGTCTTGTCTAAGATGAAAGCACTTAGAGGAGAATTTATTAAATTATTTTTATAACTGCTCATTTGACGTTGTGTGCATGTTGATTTTGCTTTTACTCTTTGCTCTTTAGCAGACCCTTAACCACAAGAATGTGTGTAATAACTGATTATACTTCTGAGTGACATACTCATGAATGGAGAGCAATAATTATACCCTTAAGGTCACATTCAGGTGCTGGAAGACCTGTAATAAGAAATGCCTTTGAATTACTAAATGGCTAGAGTAACCACCAGGGAAGGAATGAAATAAAACTATGTCCAAAAAGACAAATGGGGGGATAAAATACTATTTGTTTTGTCACTGAATGCAACATGCTATTAATTAAGATAGTTCAGAATTTTTGGATAATATTG
Source organism: Protopterus annectens (assembly GCF_019279795.1). Taxonomy (NCBI): domain Eukaryota; kingdom Metazoa; phylum Chordata; order Ceratodontiformes; family Protopteridae; genus Protopterus; species Protopterus annectens. Next base: position 948,115,291 of record NC_056734.1, on the reverse strand, counting down.
TTCTACTCTGGCTAACAAATGATAATAGTGTGTTGTATGGCTGGAGCATTTCATGATCTTTTGATGGATTTTGTGAAATTTGTAGGGTCCTGCACTAGACTGAGTGATTAATATGAGAATAAATTCTGCATCATTATTTAATATAAGATATAGACTTAGACAAATATTTTTTTTGTTTCCTAGCTTATTGAATAAGGTGAAAATCTTACTTAATAAAGAGTTTTTTCCTTATTATGCCAGTCCTCAAAAAAACTGCCATAATTTGCTTCACATGCTGAATGTTTTTTTTTTACTTATTTAGACTATATCCTTTTATTGAAGAAACTGAAAACAATTTGCCATCTATAATTCAGGGAACTATTTTCTTTTGTTTGCTCTGTGCCATCTTAATTGTATCTTCAAATTTTTTATAATCTCTTCTCACTTGACTCCCTTTAGATACTTAAAAATGTATTTGCTGTCCATTATGTTCCATCATTTATCAAGACCAAATACATTAAAGTTTATCTTAGTCTCTCATTTGTGCTCTTTTGAAGTCTACCCACCATTTTCCTAATCTCTTCTGAACTGCATTTATAAATCATATCCTTAAAATATGTTCCCACCATCATAACAGAGGAATAACAGCTTCTTGCCTTCTTCTGGTAATGGTTCCACTTACGTATCCTGGAATTACAGCAGCCATAGTGGCTGTGTTCAGCCTCTCTTTGTCTTCCTTTAGGTGATTTATTATAATTTCCTCCTCCCATCCCATATACAATTCCTCATATTGTGTGAGATGGCCAAACTGAAGGAATTAATCTGAAAGCTGGTTGTACAGTTTTTTTTTTCAGACAATTTGGACAGTGAATATATTCTTGTAACTCTGGCTTCATCACTATTTCTTTTAATTTTGTGTGCCAGCTCGACCAGAGCTGAACGTGCAAATGCTGACCTGGATTAGTACCCTTCCTAAACAAAATACATAATAAAATAAAAATGTTAGAATCTGTGTCAAGTGTTTTAGTTTATTGAGCTATGTATGTAGCAATCTGTAGATTATAAGAACAGTGGTGGGATTCAGTCAGCTATAGACTCTTACTTTTTATATTTCATTCCTCGGTCTTGACTAAAAAAGATCAGGTAAAAATCTAGAAAACATTGAAGGGATTATTATTGAATTTAAGTGACAAAGGGATATTCTTCTATTTGTTGTATTATTTAATTATTGGTTTATTAGATGTATAGACCCAAACATTGTACAGACAAAGAAAGTGAAGAGAGATTAAAATGCAACATAGCCAAAGCAACAATGACAAAAAATAAAGTAGAATAATTGATATCTCAAAATTTCAGTCATGGAAAGGTGGTAGACATGCTCTCTAAGGCTCTAAGTAGATTTTTGTATGAAGCTAGAAATTTAGGACCCTCCTAAATTAAAATTAGGAATCACTCATCCTGATGTGGGATGGTAGCTAAAAAAAATAGTTGTGCGAAGTAAGCAAATGACACCCTATATGACATTTCAAGCCCACTCTGTGAAATAGCTTGTAGCCTTCACCTGATACTGTGGGGTATCTAGCATGATCATTAGACTTCAGAAGCTCCTTAACATAGAAACGGGACAATAAAAGTCATTGTAAATGATGATCAGAATTTGTAAAAGGCACTTCTGGCCACAGCTGTCATTCAGTGCACATCTTACAACACCAGTCTAACATGAATGCAGTGTAATTATCCCCTCAGATGTCTGGCTGCAGGCTTCTGCACCCACTGCTGGTGTACAAGTGCCAGTCTAAAAACCTGAGGTAAGGATATAATTATAATCCAGGTGTCAACTAACAAGAGTATGAACCACTACCACTGCCAACTCTGAGGAAGGTTTCATATTTTTGATTGGGCTGTGTTCAGCAGAGAACAAAGTAAGTGACACTTGTCAAATAGAAGCATTACCATATCTTTGATATCAGAAAAGTCCAACTTAGTATCTACTTACATTATCGAATAGGCAGGTAAGGAAGGATGTGATGGATTAACAGTAAAATGTTTAAGTACGTACATTTTGATTGGTTCTGTCAAAGCTTAAACATTAACCAATCTGTGACTTCATCCAAGCAGTCTTGAGTAGTAACAGTCAACCCAAGATTGCTGAGGGAAGGAGAAGCAGAGTTGAATTATCATCACCTGTTGAAATAATGATCTCTCTGAGTGGTAACATGTATACCATGAACAACAACAGTTACCTGTACTCCTAATGAAGTGAAAATAAAGAGTTAAAACTGGAAACTACCATTTAAGAGTTGCCTAAGAGAGAATATTTAATCTACTTCAGCACAGTGCCAGTAACACTGCAGTGATGTTTTAAGCAGTTAATAATAATTCCTGCTCCTAAGTATCAAGAGTCACTGAAAGATTAAGTAGGTCTAGAGCTGAATATAAATATTGATCTCTCACCATCTGCAAGTCTTTAACCCCTCTCAAATGAATATTGTCTTTGCACTGTGTTTGGGTCTTAAACTAAAGGGGCATTAGAGGTTATTAAAAAAAATAAAACTTCTGAATGTAAACTACCTTCTCAATAACCTTACCAATAAATGGGAAAGGCAGAGACAGGGTGGTGAGCTGCCAATCAGTGTCTTGTTTCAAGATGCATGGGGCATCGCATCTTACAGTCTGAAAAATACTCAGACAGATCTTGAACCAGTCTTGGGAAACATCCCAGTCCACTGTAGGTTGGATGCATTGATGAAAACGATCTGATGATCTCTTCATAATCAACACAGTTAAACTTTCCTTAGCAGACTTCTGGGAGCTCACTTCTTGAAACACTGGAAATCCCCACTCAGGAGAATAAATGCCAATAGTCAATCTTATTTTGGATAACTTATCCACAAGGAGCAGTCTAACTTTATTATAATAGTCTGAGGAAAATCATCAAGAGGCAAGGCATGCTGGACAGCACAACCTCCCACCCATGGTGCATCTGGATATCTCAGTATAGCAGAGATGTCAATTGATGCAGCAAAATGCTGATGCTGCTAGCAGTACAAGGCTGAGGTGAAGGTGGGTGCAGGCTTGTATGAGAGCATGATCAGCATATTTAAAGCTCTTTTCAATCAGGTACAAGTGCAGTAATGGAATTCATCTAAGGAGTCATGACTGACATCACAGTTGCTTAAATGAATGCTTTCAGCTGCTTTTACTGTGTGTGGGCACTTGTGTGCACAGGTGGGCGCGCGCACGCATGTGCGCGCACACGTGTGTGTGTGTGTGTGTGTGTGTGTGTGTGTGTGCATGTGTGTTGGTGTGAATGTTTGTGTGTGTGTGTGTGTGTGTGTGTGTGTGTGTGTGTGTGTGTGTGTATGTGTGTATGCGTGTGTGTGTGTGTGTGTGTGTGTGTGTGTGTGTGTGTGTGTGTGTGTGTGTGTGTGTGTGTGTGTGTGTGTGCATGTGTGTTTGTGGTGAATGTGTGTGTCTGTATGTGTGTGTGTGTGTGTGTGTGTGTGTGTGTGTGTGTGTGTGTGTGTAATACCAAAAGGCAATATAAACTCTAATGTAAATTTTTTCCTATAATTATTGTAGTTTTCTTTGGGGAGGGGTTCTTTTCTTTGGGATTTCAATGATGCCACTACTCTGGAGATTGAACAGGGAGTCTGTTGATGTAGTTATAGTTCTGAGTTTTAGTTATGTGTTGACTTCAAAGTCTTTTTCTCCAGTAGGAATGATTTAGTCATCAGTCCAAAGATATGTATATTTATGATAATACCATAGTTCTGGAACTGCCTGATTCCTCCAACAAAAATGTTTTTTTTGGGTCACTTACTATAGAATGTGTGCATCTCTTTTGAGATGCGAAATGCAAACTTCCATAACATGTCTCTATCAGTCATATGTGTTACTATTCTGAGCATTAATTCCTGAATGTGGGTCTTTTGCTTTTTTATATATATTCTGGTGACAGAGGATTACACACCTGCAGTGAAGTACTGCAGAGCTACTATTTCTGTTAGTATCAGTGTGTGAGAGTGGTCCAAAATCTAACATGCAACCCTTAATAACTCATTCACATCAATGGAGTTCTGGCAGTTTCTACTACAACTCCCAGTGATTGCATCCTGAACTTAACAAAATCAGATGATGTACTTAAATTTCAAACAAATGTTCATATCTCTGGACTGGAGCCATCATCATCATCAGCAGCAGCCTCCTTTTTCCCATTTTTTTCTACATGCGGTTGGGGTATCGTGTTAACTGTCACCAACTCTCTCGATTCAGTGCCATACTCCTGTCATCTTTAACACTCATGCCTGACTGTTGCAGATCTTCTTTCACACAATCAACCCACCTCTTTGCTGGATGTCCTCACTTCCTCTCATCTTCTTCCTGTCTGTCCTAAATCTTCCTCACCAGATTGTCTTCTGCGTTTCTGCACATGTCCAAACTACTGTAATCTGTTCTCTTTGATCTTTTCTGCAATTGGAGCTACTTTGGCTTCTGCTCTTATGTTCTCATTTCTTTGTCTGTCCCGCAGTGTGCATCCTACCACCCTTCTCAGGCACTTCATTTCCATCGCCTCTAGCTTCTTCAACTGTTCTGCCTTTACTCCCCAGGTTTCTGTACCATACAATAACACTGGTCACACCACTGTCTTGTACATCTTACTTTTCAGCTTCTTTGGCATTCTTTTGTCATAGACTACACCTGACACTCTATGCCAGTTGGCTGTAGTCTCTCTGACTCAAGCTTTGACCTCTTCATTCAGACTTCCCTTCTCCTCAACCACCCCCACCCAGATACTTGAATCTGTTTACCTGCTCCATTATCTTCCCTTCTATCTTTATTCTCAGCTTCTTCTGATTTCCCCAATTTGCTGCCATTACCTCTGTCTTATCTCTGCTTAGTTTTATCCCATGTGCCTTCAGTTTTGCATTCCATTCTCCTACCCTTTGCTGAAGTTCTTGCTTAGAGTCTGCCTGTAATGCCACATCATCTGCATAGAGCAACTTTGTTGATCTGTCCCCTCCGATCAGTTTGCTAATGTAGTCCATCACCAGTATGAACAGCAGTGGGCTCAAAGCTGAACCCTGGTGTACACCTACTCCCACTGGGAACCCATCTGTGAGGCCGAACACTGTTCGTACGTGAGGCATTGGGTCCTTGAACATAGCCTGCACTAATTCTACCAATGTTTCAATGTTTCAAAACACCGACCTTCTGAGTTGTCAAAATTACATCCTGCGTGGAGTGGGGCATCCTCCACAGGTACCCGCTACTGCCATTGAGGGGAGGGGACACCGGTCTGTGACCCCCCTGGGGGTGGCCCCACGTGGCTGGAGGGGAGGGACAGTATCCCTCCACTGGGATGGCACCCTCTCCCTCCCACATGGGGAGCTGGTCACCTCTGAGGCGTGTGGCAGACCACACCACTGGGTCAGGCGCCCCCTCCATGGCCATTGCCTCATGATGGTGGTGAAGCACCCATGCCTCCCACCATGTGGATGGGACCAACTCCATCCTGCCGGCGTGACTGAGGAAGGACATATGCCACTCCTCCTCTTGCTCCCTCCCTTTCCACGGGAGTTGCGGGCTCAGTCTTGCCAGCCTCTACCAAGGCACAGAGAGAGAGGGGCTAGAGAGAGAGAGAGACATAGAGGTTTGGGGAGGTGGTGCAAGGAGAGGCAATACCTAGGTATGGTGCTATATTGGTTACTAAAGAAATGTAAATGGCAAACTTGCACAAAAAGTCTAGCTAAAGTGTTCATTAGACAGTAGGTCATAAACTAGATTTTATAAGTCATAAACAGAATAAATGTTAATTCTGTAGCATTTTGTAAGTGATTTACAATATCTCAGTAACACTAAAGCTAAATATGTTCCCCTGAATTTTTTAAACTTCCGTACAGGACTAACTTAGTCCTGCACAGAAGCACCCATTTTCGAGCAGGACGGCAGCATGCCATGCATAATAATAAGGCTCACTGCCCAAGCTCCTAGGCTTACACGGAGTGTGTACGAGTGCAGGTGGTGTGTCTGAGAGCAGAGCTCTCAGAATAAACATGCCCCTGCAATGTAGAACAGGAGAAAGGGGTAAGGAATGAGTGAGACCACTCATAGGTGTCTGCATATCCCCACCAACAGTCCCCTATGTGTACAACAACAACAATACATAAAAATAAAATGAAGAAACCCATTTGTTTTTTTTAAATATCCGATTAAAGCTAACCGTAGGTGCGCGGGTGTACCCATCACTTAGCTACAGTTAAAACAGCTTAAAATGCTGAAGAGGATAACAAGGAAGATATATGCAAAGGAAGCAACATAGCAATAGTGTAGTGGGCAGAGCATTTGCTTTATGAGCAGGCATTCCCAGTTCAAGTTCCACTGCAACACATTACATTTTCCATGGCAAAGCACATTATGACCAATATTTTTGTTGCAAAACCCACTAAATAACATGTATTTATGAACTGGAGTACTGCAGGAAATGCACATGTGAAGTGTCACTGTCATAATGAATAAGGCACTAGTAAGCAGGTTTAAGTACACATAAGCAGTAGTAAGCATATTTAAGCACTTGTAAGCGGGCTTAAGTCCGTTTGTGTAGTGGTAAGCAATGCGCACACAGGTTGAGCAATATTGAAGCTAACTCTCTGTAAGCATCATTAAGCGGAGGTTAGCAGTGCTTACCCCTGTACAAACTCACATAAACCCGCTTACAACTGCTTTAAAGTGCCTTAATCAATCAGCACATGAATCATGGATACCAGACACATATATAACATGTAATGAATAATAAATCAATGCCAAAAGGAAAATATAATGCAAATTAAATTTGAAGCAAAGCTAAGCATTGCACAGCTCAGCTTAGTTGGTGTAAGCAATGTGTAGGCTGGCTAACTCAATCTGCCCAGTAGTATACCCCTTTATGCAATGCCAACATTAGGTAAGCAGGTGTGCCCCTAGCTTAGCCTTTTTAAAACCATCCAATCAGGGAAAAGTGTGGGAAATCAGGCGTATTTAAACCGCACAGCTGCAAATACTTTCCATAACTGATTGCCGCTCCCTACTGTAGGCAGAATAGCTGGAGTTGGGGAAGGCACTCGATTTCGAGCACAGTGCTGGGGCATCCAGGAGTCCAGATTCATGGTATGGCTCCTGGTAAAATCCCATGAGCAGAGACTACTGCAGGGCCAGTATCAGGGCTCTCAGTATAAAGTGGAGGCCTGAGACAGTCTTGCCCGTGACCACACCAGTGCCACTGGTATCCCCCGGACTGGTGATCAGGTCAGGCATCACCATGCTAACCTGAAGCGACAGAGGGGGGGGGTCTCTTGGAGCAGTGGATCCAAGAATCAAGGCAGATGGCTGATGCCCCAGCACTGAGTAAGTACTCATTCTACTAGGTAGATAATGACTGCCTAACTTGTGTATACTATGGATAGGTAATGGCTAAATATCACTGTATTTCCCTGACAGCTGCAGATGAGCAGGCTGTGAACCAGCAAGCCCATGCTGCTAGGTTGCAAAGGCTGCGTCGCAAGGCAGGTTAATAATAATCTTGCATGTACTATCATGAAAAATAAATATAACATTTCTAGAAAGTGTTGTACCAGTATAAAAATGTATTGTGTATGGAATGTACTGAATAAACTAGACAATATGGCAGGAAGACTGTCATATAAATTGTGTGTAAATAAAGGTGTAATATCTTGTGAATAAAAATATAACCCCTGGAGTGCTTGCATACATTCTCCTTTCATATGTTGTAGTATTGCTGCATTCTATAAATAGTACTGTTAGTGTTACCCACACTGTTGAACGCAGACTAAATGTGTAGGAAGTTCAGTATAACAATGTTGGAAGTCCCAAGAGGTCAGTCATATTGTACAACTGAGGGAGACTTAGACAGAAAACACTGGAATGCTTCACACCAATTCCCTGATAGCACAGTGTACTGTGATGTCAACTCTAATATTTTCACCCCACACAGCAGGGGTTTGAATCCCGGGAGTGGTAGTACGTTGTATGCATAATCATACCCCACAACTGTACAGAGTTTGTGAGAATGTTCAGATAGTAAGCTGTAAGCATAATCATAATCATCAACTGTACAGACTGTGGCAGAATGTTCAGGTAGTAAGCTGTATGCATAGTCATACCCCTCAACTGTTCTGATCTGTCCAGCATGTCCAGATAAATGGCTCAAATCTGCTGCCCAGTAACCTGTTCCCCTGACAAATCAGTGTGATGATCCAATAAATGTAGGCAGCTTTTACTGACATATAACTGATAGTCAGACCTGTACATAGTCAGAGAATGTATATGAAAACAAACCTGTCATTGTAGCATCTCACCCAAAGTGTATGACAGCAGTTCTCAAAATATGTCTCATTAACACCTGCATCCTGTCAAGCCTTGACCAGAATGTGTGCAATAACATATTGTTAGGTATGTGTATAACATCAACATGGAATCTAGGAGTATGTGCAGAATTTGTCAGGTAGTGTTAACAAAGATTTTCTCCACAGCTATACTAGGTAAGAGGTGTAGACTGTAGGTACAACACAGTTCACTTATATACTTGTCTACAAGCATGGAATCTGGTAGTATGTGTAGAAATTGTCAGGTGGTGTTAACAATGATTTCCTCAACTGCTATAACAGGTAAGAGGTGTAGACTGTAGGTACACCACAGTTCACTTATATACTTGTCTACAAGCAGGGTATCTGGGAGTATGTGTAGAAATTGTCAGGTGGTGTTAAGAATGATTTCCTCAACTGCTATAACAGGTAAGACATGTAGACTATACGTAAGACACAGTCCACGTATATACTAATCTACAAACATACCATTGTGCAAAGTAAGACCATTGGGTAGTGTACATGTAAGGGACAGATCACTGCAGTGACTAAGAAAGTTGTGAAAACTACAGGGATATATTAGCTGTTAACTGACCTCTCTCCCTCTCACCCCCACCATATGTGCAACAATAACCTAATTACACACCTCAATGGGTACATGTACACTCCAAACTTTTGTTGGGACATATATCCTATTGGTTTATAAATTTTCACATTTGGTTCTATGCATGTGCCATGTTAAAATGCTCCCATATTGGTGGCCTGTTGCCATCAATGAAACCTGTATGCTGTAGTAATGGCCACTGTTGTCCTATATATGCATGTGTTCTGCTCACTCTGCAATGGTTGTAAATCTGGTGTCTTGGGTTAATGGGAATACCTACGCATGCTGTTATAACTAATCCTGAATGCTATTGACTATTACTAACCAATATCTTTATTAAAACTGGAACACCATAGCTCGTATGGGAAGGCCAGTCCCAGCTGACCCACCTGACCCACCTCAGCTGGCCATGGCACTGGGCAGCAGCACATGGGGCAGAGCCTGGGACCTCCTCCTCCATTGGCCCGGCACCACCTTTAGGTGGAACCACCACAGGGGATGGTGCTCAGACCCCCCTGGGAGCAGGAGCAAAGAGGTACATGTCACCCACTGTAAGGTCTGGGCTGTGGTGCGTAGGGAGCTCAACAAGGAGATTTGAGACCAGCTACACCAGCTTGAGGGCTGTGTGGTGCAATTAGAGGGTGAGCCTGCCCCTCCTACCTAGCCTCCAGCACAGCCACCTTTGGGGCCATGAAGGTGCAGTGGTGACTACCCATGGGTGGGACCTCAGTCCCACTGTTTCCATTTGGGGGCTCATGGGCTTGCGACCTCCAAACACCACTCCCCGTCCAAGGTGTTTACCCCCCACATGTGTCATATACCGCCCCTGTATGCATCTTGTTTGTCTTGTCTGTTAACCTACCCAACCTACCTCCCCAAATATACCTATTACCCCTCCCCAACATCCCAATCTCCCCTGAAAAAAAAGAAAAAGGGCAATGTGTTCCCACAAAAAAATCTTGCCCCATACATAGCTGTCCATTTTGCACATGTGTCCACTGGACACATAACCCGGTTTAATTGGCATCACAATGAATTATTGTTGTCCTCACTGCCACCCAGGGGTTTGAGTGTCCAAATCTAACTCCAAATTCAGTGTATATGCACAGCTGTTGTTGTATTGTTGTAGAAGAAATGGGCAGCTATGGACCTTCCTTACACCTTTCTTGCACATCCCTGGCTATTTTCCCTACTGTCTTTCCCTGTTTGTGCCCCTTTTTTCACCACTATCCTATCAACCGCTTTTTCTTTTCTTTTAAAGAAATTAGCATGGGGGTAAGTGGGAGTAAGCACTTTTAAGCAGCAGTAAGCGGGTTTAAGCCTGTTTGCACAGGGGTAAGCAATGTCTACACATGTTATGCAAATTAGAAGCTAACTGGATGTAAGAAAATGTAACCAGAAGTTAGCAGTGCTTACCTTCATGCAAACCCATGCAAACCTGCTTACAACTGCTTTAAAATGCCTTAATCACCCTGTACTCAATGGCCTGTGTTCTTCCCAGAAACAAAATAAACAGCCTCTGCAAGGCTCAAATCCAGGACCCTGCACACCATAGACAAAGTGATTTGCCACTAATCCATGCCAGATATACATAGCTCTGATGTTTTCAGAAATATAACATCTAGCCCTGTCACGCAACAGTACAGAGAATGTATACCAACATCTAGATGTATGTGTGTGTGTAAATATATTAGTATCTAAACAGATACAACATATCTATATATGTAGATATATATATATATATATATATATATATATATATATATATATATATATATATATATATATATATATATATATATATATATATATATATATATATATATATATATATATATATAAACATATATACATGCAAATGCCTACATCTACATATATGTCTGCACCTATATGTCTACATATATACAGCAAGTTACGTATATGTACGTAAATATACATCTATGTAGGTATATACGGACATAGTTATATATATGTAAGCCGATATATATATCTATATAGGTATATATGGCCACACATCTGTAGATAGCAATGGTAGATTAACAAAAACAAATATGTCCACATGCACCATTAATGGGGTTGAGATGCCCCAAACAATATACGTCTTGTACGAATAGGCATACCCCCCCACAGCCAAACACATCCACCCTGCAATACACTACCAAGTGCTACAGATCCCATAACCAGGACCTGACATGACATGGGCACAAGATGTTAACAGTACTACAACCCACCTGTATGATTTCAGGCTGGTATTGGTAACATATCATGCAGTACCGTCTGGCTCCCATAGGAAATATAAAATGTGGAAGCTATCAACATCCCCAGGATACATATACATAAACTGTTTGGGCCACCCATACAAATGACAATCATTACCTGCAACATATACCCACAAAGAGGTCATAGGAAAGAACACCATGCACAGGTTTGCAGAAATGAAAAACCTTTATTTGTGTACTATTACAGTTCTATATGCCATGTCATATAGCTGTTCAGACACTGACATCCATATAAACAGAGTAATGCAACTGTGAAACAGTTATACTAATACAGTAGTCTGGAAAGGTTCACAACTGTTGCTGCCCGGGCCAAGGCCTTCAAATTGTACAATAGTAAAGACAGACTGTGCCACAGGATACCAAACAATCAACAGTATGTAATGCAGGTGTATAGTTCAGCAGCCTCTATCTGCATTCTGTACAAAATCACTAGGTGGTAAAGACTTCAGTTGACCAAATGGGTTGCAACTGTTACATAACAAGGCATAACTGACACCATCACAAGCACACTGACAAACAGAACAGTCTGTATAGCAGGAGGCCTGCATTAACCCAATTTATGTAAGTAATGTAAATATAGGTGAAGTATACGGTACTGTACATCCAGATACCTTAAGGCAGCTCACCCCTGATCCCCACATTTTGTAACAGTCTAGGTCATTTATGGTGCATCCCCCCCAGACTCAATAATACAGGACCATATACCACTGTTACATACACTGGCCTCTGAAGTACATAAGGGCACACATGCATTGTGTAGGTGAAGCCCACACATATATGGCCCCAGCCTCACCATATAGGTGGGGGATACAACAGCAGTAGACTGATGGCAGCAATGGCAATGTAAAAATAAAAAGAAAAAGAAAACCACAAGCAATAATGGAGCACTATATCACACAAAATGAACTTTAATCCACTGGTTTAGCGCTTTCAGATCAAGAATTAGGCCTTCATCAGAACAAAGTGTTAAAAAACTGTCTCACTTGTGGTTTACTTTTTTATTTTACCAAAGTTACATAAAGTATGAGACAAGTTTGCAGTTTTCTTGATATGTGTGATATATACACACAGCCCACTACAGAACAACCCCTGACAGCATTTCATATGTGCAAAGCTTGGTATGTAGGTGGAGGACAGAGGCTGGAACACAGGCCCATATGTGGAAAACTGTTGCCATACACTAAGCAAGTTGTTGGTGTTACAGGATAGTCTGCAACATAGCCTTAGCCTTAGCCAGGGAATTGGGGTTAGAAACATAAATGGATGTAGCCATGTACTGATAGCACTCAACACACACACACACACACACACACACACACACACACACACACACACACACACACTACAAGTGAAATATCTGACACAGGACCTGTGTAGTGGACAGACAAAACATGATAGGCACACTCTGGCTACCAAGAGGATAGGTCCACAGCTGAAAACTATGCAGACAGACTGCATTTCAAGGTAAACTAGTATACACACACACACACACACACACACACACACACACACACACACACACTGTAACACCAGTACTATACAAAGCATAACACAACTCAACTCACACTCTGTCTGCAGTTCTGGAACCTCCTACAAATATGTAGCTGGTCTGAGTGTGCTGGAACACTACCTGCAAGAGAGAGAGGAAAAAAATACAGCTCAGCAAACTAACAATTGAAAATACAGGCATTTAGGCAGCTGCCATTCTTAAATACATCATTCCCACAACAAGTATGTGAAGTATATGTACATGTATTAGAATGTAGTACCTGGTCCATCATATTGGGATAGATGATGTGGAATGAGTTATATGTGCCATCAGGTGTTGTTGTGATGATGTTTAGCTGAACAACTGCTATGGACAATAGTGTTTGTCCCTGTGGGTAGTGGGCTATAGCTGTTAACTGTGCAGGTCAGCACTGACAGTCAAGATGTAAGCCATCATAATGTGTGTTGTGTAATGGGAAGTATGTATATGATGTGGCCAATAGCTGGTGGTGGAAGTAATGCCATTATGATGGACACATGGGAGCCACGGCCCACCACTGGCAGGATACTCAGGTGAATCTGTAATGTAGCATGCCAGAATGCCATAGGCATGTAATAGGGTTACCTGCAAACAGGTCCCACATATACCCCACTAATGTCAGGCCATGTCCATATGTGGCAGCTGTCTGTGTTGTAGCAAGCCAGAACAGTGCAGCTGTGCAAGAAGGTGTTGTAACATTGTGGAACTGATGTCTGACTGTACCCCACATATAGGTATGCATATGTGTACATATGTCACATATATAATATATAAGGATAAATGTATATCAGCATGTATGTCCAGAAATATACATATACCCATGTGTAGACATATATATGTGCACATATAGATATGAAATAAAATATATCTACACATATATAGATATATCCTTATATGCACATGTCCACATATGTACAAATACACACACACACACACACACACACACACACACACACACACACACACACACACACACACACACACACAAACATATATGTATGTAAAGACATGTCCCCATACCACTACCACAGTGATGTGTGCTATGTGCGAGGCAGCTACACACATAGCAATACACACAGATATCTACAGCTGGCAGTGTGTGCACCATGGACAGGTATGTCACATGTTAGTCCCTTCTTAGCACCACAATGCCCCCGTCTGTGAAGTATGCAATGGGAATATGGGGAAGTATGGCAGATACACATGTGGAGGTGGTCAGGATTGGTAGATACAGAGGACAGTCTGGAGGGGTAGTATGCGACACATGTGGTGGGTAAACACTGTGGATAGTGTGTGTGGTCTGTGATGTGGATGTCCCATGGTCCCCAATATGGGCACAATGGGAACAAGGCTCCACCAACTGCCACTCACAACAGCTGTCCACGTCCTGAAGGTACCTGTTCTGGAGGCTGAGCAAGAGGAGCATGTTAGCTGTGTGAATGTTTACTGGGTGCCTCAGACTGATGTAGCACATCCCTCTTGTGTCTGTGGAGCACAGTATGGAACAGACCCTAGACCTGAGCTCAGGGAACAGTAACATGTTGGAGTGTGCACTGAGGGGGGGGCAACATCCCCTGGGTTGTTCCACCTGATGGTATTGCTGTAACAGTACACAAGGAGGCCCCAGGTTGGCACACACATGTGATGTGGCCAGGTATCATGGTCAGATGGGTGTGGAGAGGTGGATCAGCTGGCCAATAGAACATATACATGTTATTGTGTCACTGTTATAGAACATTTGTTGGTAGTAATAGTCTACACAATCCTGGTACATGCCCAACAGCATGCATAGATCTCCCCAGTAACACAGACTGTCAGATGTGCAGCAATCTCAGAGCAGCCATACCACTGGCATATATGTAACCATAGTGGCCCTGACAATGACATGCAAGTGAATAGTCTGTAACAGGCCAGCAATGACAGTGTCTGTACTGGGGACATGGCTACAATCACATAGCAGAAGGTGTGGTACAATACGCAATGTGTCCAAATAGTAGTTAAGCTGTAGCCATACCTAATGAGTTGTGTGTACAGTCTGGGGAAGCTGATATGGTGGGTGGGGTGACAGAGATGTGTATAACAAACTGTGGTAACCTTGCCATATGAGTTGCTCTTGCCTGTTTCCATCTTTATGTCTTTCAGGCAAGATGTCACACAGCAGGTTAACTGTTTATTCAGTGGATTAAAAGGAGGTCATCATCAACCACCTGGTGCAGTACTACCAGGTTCTCTTTTGCAGGACAGCCCATAACCAGCAGGAGCAGAGCGCCCTGTGGAACAATCTAGTCCACAGGGTCAATGATGTGTGCTGCATAACCGCAGTTATGAGCAGGTCCAGCATCATTGCAGTGACCTGCTTTGCAATGCCCATCGGTGTGCTGCCGCAATCCGGTGGGATCACCTCACCACAGGGGTGCCATGCCATCCATCCCCCGAAACGTGTGGAGGAGCTCCTAGCCAGACTTGTGGCACTTGCTCATCCGGAACACCAACAACCACTGGACCCCTTCGTGGAGGTAGGTGTCACCCACACTCCAGCCAAGAAGCATACAAGTAAGGACACAGTGCACATCAGTAGACCACTGTTATGTAAATATCCACAGTGGTACAGGTAAATCATGCATATCTGACATGTCATAGATATATTGTGTTGCTGCATTGCACTGATACAGAGATGTCCAGATGTGGTAATATTGTGGGAATTTAACATTGATGTATGGTAGTACTGCATCCAGCCTGCAGCAGTGCCACAGGTGTGGCCACTGACATTGCTTCTCTCACCCTCTTATGTAAGTCCATCCGGAGTAACAACAAGGCAGCAGGCTGTAGCTGGTGAGTATGTCTTATGTAGATGCATGCCAATAAACCGGACATGTAATGGTGATGGTATATTCCATGCACACATCTAACACACCTACCTTGCATGCATGCTGTACATGTGCATGTATTGTTGCTGTGAAATGCATGGTCTCACTGGGGCAACCATGGTGGGGTATAAAAAGGGTATGTCACACACCTGCATGACAACTAATATCCTGTCATTGCGGAATGTGTCCACAGGGAGTAACATACTGTTGGTAGACATGGCCTACAGTAGTGACATGTTTTGAACAACACCCATCTATAGTGCAACATCAGTGTATATACCTGTAGGACAATGCCAACTGCTGCAGAGATACACTATGGCATAAGGAATTACAGTAGTCCACATTGTCAGCTGGGTCTAGGCTGTAACATGTGGTGTTCAGTGTATGGGACACTGCAAGGTGACACAAATGTGTAGGGCTTACCTGTCATGCATCTGCATAAGAGCTGAGAGAGGGGGCGGTCTCAGCTTGACACACCAGTGTACTGCAGCAAGGATCCTAAGGATGGTAGGAATGGCTCTATCTGCAAATAGTCAGGTTCAGGACCTGTGGCAGCCGTAAACCTACCCACACTGCAATATTGATGGCATTGTATGAACACCATGGGATGTGCACATGAGTAGACATTGCAATCATGCAGAATAGGGGGATATGTGTAGGGTAGACTGAACATACACTGGCAATTGCAGAAGGCCCACACTGGTTTACCACTGCCATGAGCAGTGACTGCTGTAGTACACACAACAAGATATGTGATAAACCGTCATGATAAGGGTGTGTACATGTATGCCCACATTGTGTGTATGTATTGCGGTCAGCAGTCGCACACCAAACACAATCTGTAGACACTGCATGTGAAAGTACAGGACATATGTTACATACCGGGCTTGTGTATGGCTAAGATATGCGGTGCTGTGGTTCCCATGGCAAATCAAGGATGTGTGTGTAAAATCAATAAAGGTGTGTACACCCCCCATAGCCATGGTATGCTGTGATGGTTGTCAGTGTAAGCATTTCTGCAGTGGTCATACATGGTATGTTGATGTTGACAGCTGTTAATAAGGCATCAGACATTCACCAATGACAACAGTCCTCAGATCATCCCAGGCATGTGTTGCTGAAACACATAGGGGCTGTGAGAAGTAAAGCTGACATAACTGACATAGTACTACACATTCCGCAATGGGTTGTACACCTGGGAGATGTGGTGTACAGTACATGGCAGGGTGCAGAACAGGTGCACTGCAATACTGTGTACATGGGTGCAGTGGTATCCAGGGGAAGGGGCATCACCTAGTCACAGCACATGCATCACACACATGTATACTGTTGCTAGCATGGATTGACTATAGCTGAACTGCATGCTGTTCTGTACCATATGTTCTGCATGTTGGCAGATGGGTAATAGGAAGACTGTGTGTACGATCATTGTGCAACTCACCTGTGTGTCTGTGTGTGTGTGTGTGTGTGTGTGTGTGTGTGTGTGTGTGTGTGTGTGTGTGTGTGTGTGCATCTTGGTGATTAGTTAATTTGCCTGCAGGGTCACTGTGATGAAGTGGTGGGAGGTAGATGCATGTATGATGTGTGTGTGTGCATGTGTGTGTTTGTGTGTGTGGCCATGTATGCACATGTGTGATTGTGGGGTGTTCATATGGCTGTAGCCCCCTTTGGGACCGTGCAGTACATGGACATGGACTGCCACTTTACACACCAGGAATACCTGTCATGTAATCACAGGACAGCAAATAGTATAATATGGTGTGAAGCATGGAACAGGCATCCAGAGGGAAGGTAGACTCCAGGAACACACTTAATATTGCAGTCAGCAGAGAGGTCACCTACAACCCATGTATGCAGCTCTACCGATGCATTGGGGAAGTAATAGTCAACATCAGGGAGTGTATCCAAATATTACAGATGACACATGAATGGCTGATGGAGCAGCATATCTGGCATGTACTGAGCATTACATACACATGCCACAACAGTGGGAGCTACTATGGATATAATATAGAAGCCCACACATATAGGGGCCAGGCACATCATTCTGGCCATACAGGGAGTGCATACAGAATGACAGTATTGAGGCCATGTAAATGCACTACATACAGGTCAGGCAGGTAAAGTAGAAACAGGCCTTGTGTTGTAGCCACTTGTGTGGGCATTTAGAGGACTGTGATGTTAATGAGTGGCAACAATGTGTGTATGTTAAACAGTGTGATGTAGGATGGGGTAACACATGTACATATACGTGGGACTGTCTGTAAAGTCATGGACAGTTAGGTATTACAGAGATGTGTGTGTGTGTGTGTGTGTGTGTGTGTGTGTGTGTGTGTGTGTGTGTGTGTGTGTGTGTGTGTGTACTGTTAGGCAACGCTGTACAGGTTTTAAAGTGTTCATAGGTGCATAGGTTCATAGGTTAGTACTAAGCTAACTGCCCTTGTGAGCCATTTTAAGCCTAACCAATTATTCCTTGTGAGACTCAAACCCTGCACTTTGTGTTTCTGCACTTTGTGTTTGTAAGGCAAACACCTTAACCATTTCCCCCCACAGGTGGCAAGGTGGGTCAGGGTCCCTCCTGCATGCAATCTGATGTAGGTGTCCATACAGACACCGATGATGATGATGATGATGATAACAATGTTGAGGCACAGGTGGGGTTGTCAGGGACTGACACTCCACCAACATTTGACATCCCCCTTTTAGCCATCCCACCCCCACACACAGTTACAGTGCCTATACACAACCCATCACCAATGGCCATAGCAGAGGGTCAGCTGGTGTTTATTGGCAGTACACAGGAAAGTGTGGCAACCATGCCTACTGTGTCCGGTTGCAGCAGGCATAGCTGGATGTCTGGCAGGCTGTCACATAGGCGGATGTCCCGGGGTGCTCATGGTAGGGCTGCTGGGCATCATGCCCCTGGCAGTGGTGACAGAGCTGCAACCAGCGTAAGCATGGTTCAGGCTGTAATGGTGGTGCAGGCATGTAGGCATGTATTGAGCATTACACCAGACAGGGCCTTAGGCTACAGAGGGTTGCTCTCACATCTGTAACCGACAACCTTCGTGAACTGTCAGGTGCCATCCGTGCTTCTACTTAGCAGGCAGATAGATGGCATGATGAGATGATGGTCCTCATCAGCTGTGGTTTGTCCATGCTTCAACATGTGGTGGGGATGTGGTGATGCCTGTGTGGATGAGGGCCAGCAGCACCAACAACTGGAAGTCAATATGGACATGCTAGGACACCAATGGGCTCCCTTAGTGGCAGTAGCAGCCCCGCCGGTGTGGGGGGTATGCTGTCCACACCACACCACAGCAAGCCACATGCACATGGTCCTGGCAAGTCCCAGGAGGGATCTGGTACCAGCAGACAAATGTCATCAGCAGGTTAGAGTAGCACATCAATGCCTGTTCCTGGACGTGCCTGCATATCCCCTGGCAGGCACAGTCTATGTGCCATTGTCAGAAGCAGTTTACTGCACACCCTGCCAGGTATTGTCTGCAGCTGTCCATGAACACCTGTGTAGGTCAGCCACATGGCAGAACTGTGTGCATGCATACCCACACACTATGCAAACACACCTATGGTAACCTCATACCTAGACACACCACATCACCTCAGCCAGCTCCCCGGAGTACACCCCTCACCCACACACATGGTGTAAAATGTATAGCCCTCCCTCGGTCTCTGGAAAACCAACACCACACCCTGTGCATATGATGATACCTGTGACTCATCCCTGTCATCCATACCATCGATGCAAGGTTAGTCCGATATGGTTCTGATGCACACAGTGACTGTACAACAGTGTGCCACAGTCCTGCAGTGTAACATGCTGTAGGGAGTAGAGGGTGAGGCATATTTGGCAGGTAGTGTAGCCCTCCAGCAATGATGCCTTCTAGCTGTTAGTAACACTGCTTGGTTGTGGTCTCTAAAATGTTATGCAATTGTATTGTAGGTGTACATGTCTCAGCACAAGGATGCCCTGTGCATATGATGATACCTGTGCCCCATCCCTGTCATCCATGCCATCAATGCAGGGACAGGCTGATATGGTTCTGATGCACATGGTGACTGTACAACAGTGTACCACAGTCCTGCAGTGAAACATGTTGTAGGGCGTAGAGTGTGAGGCATATTTGGCATGTAGTGTAGCCGTCCAGCAATGATGCCTTCTAGCTGTTAGTAACATTGCTTGGTTGTGATCTCTAAAATGTTATCCATGTGTGTTGTAGGTGTACATGTGTCAGCACAAGGATGGTCTGCAATCATATTGCACAACCGGGTGTGTAACTGTGCTGACACCATGGCAGTGACATATCTGGGGTACAGTCAAACACATTTCAGAGATTACTATACTGGCTATTGCCTGTGCCACATGGACAGGTGGCCCACTGAGGCATGTATACCCTGCAACCTGATGTAGACCCATCCACATATACACTCACTGTTACTTGCCAACACTGGGACTAGACCCCCTACCTAGCAATGTTGTGATACTGATGTGTGTGGCTTACATTGCACAAAAACTGCCTTAACCACTCTGCATCCAACAGCCCTTGTTCTGCCCAGCAAAAAAATGAAGAGCCCTTGCAGGTCTTGAACTCAGGACCCTTTATACTGAAGTTACAGCAATTAACCACCACGCCATGACCACTGTGGAGACAGCTGTTGTTTTACCAATATAGCTGTTAATACACATATTGAGTAGTACTGAACAATTTCCTTTACTTCCTAGATTGTTTAGTCCTAGTTACTAAAATGACTGTTGCATCACATATGTTGTTTTATCATAATGTACACATAGCAGATACATACGGTGAGATATATGTGGGAAGGTAAACACAACCATGACATCTACTCATGACAGGAATATGGTTGTATACATATCATAGGTGTATATATATCTACAAGTACATACACATGTATACTATACTCATATATATATATATATATATATATATATATATATATATATATATATATATATATATACATAGGCATACGTATATGTACATATAGATATATGTGTATATAGCTATATATGTATGCACATCCTATGTGTACAGATATGCCTAGTTATGTTGGTATATATATATATATATATATATATATATATATATATATATATATATATATATATAAAACTCTATGTGCATGCATATCTATTCTGATATACCTACTACTGTCAATATATCTGTAGATATACATACATATATGTGCATCTGTATATATGTAGACATATATTGCTCTGTATATGTATATATCTGGGTGTGAATATATATATATCTATGTACATATACATACCCATCTATATATGTCAATACGTATATGTGTAAACATATATATAGATATCTGGATAATTATATGTGGATATATTTTCACCATATGTCCTGGACATGGAGTGTAGCCCTACCCCAGCCCTTATAGTCCCAACTTCGTAATGCAAGGGGATGTCAGGTATGTATACCAGGTATATTAGCAGACTATTGCTACTGTAATTGGGATTGTCTTAACAGACATAGTGTGTGTGGGAGGTCACATCTGCTTTCCACATGTGTGCCATTGGCTACTGACAGACATCCTTAGGACATCATAGTAAAGTACTGCTGCTAGCACGTAATGCCCCCTGTGGACTGCAGCGGAGATATTGGCCAATATATGTCAACATTCCAAAACACTCTGTACAGTCCAGAGGTATACACAGAACCCCTTAGTGCAAAACATGTGTACCATGCCTGACAATAGGGATGTTAACAGCCATGTAGATGGGTATAACACATAAGGACTGGTATGCCACCATAGGTTATGCATTCACCCACCCCTGTATGGCCTGACACATAATAACTGCTGGTACAGGGGTGCCATGGCTACATACTACCCACTAGATATTGACATACATCTGTACAGCATCCCACTGATCTGTCTGACATACATGACTGTTAAGGGAGGCCCGGCAGCAGTACATCTGGCAAGTATCTACACATGACATCTCAATGGCTAAGTACACTAAGCTGCTAGGCATGTAACAATGCACTGTGCAGGCTACAGGCAGACTGGCTCAACATTGGCCTACATCTCCTATGGGGAATGCACATGTATCTGCATATATATAGCAGGCTCTGCAGGCATGTCATAGCACAGGGTAAAATTCACCTGTGTGAAAGTGTTGAACCACAACCAATGTGAACACAGCCACAATCACATATGGTAAGCTAGCATAATATTGCAGTGTATGGACTATCTGTTCAACACCATCCTCATAAATGCCACTCACAGACTAACCCAACATATACTGGGCTGCTACATGGTTTGATCTGCTGGCTGTCTGTGGTATGGGACATTTGTGTGTGTATGCCCAGCAAACATGTAAGCCAATACAGTAACATACAGTGGAACAGCATGTAATATCAGGTAGGACAGGACCTATAACAATGACATCTACCATAGTCTGTACACAGGCTAAAGTACATATTAACAATACACATACTGTTGATATTCACCATAGGTACACAGACCTTAGTACTGTGCAAATGACCACAGAATGTCCAGATTATGTCATCAAATATAACCCCTACTGTACATAACATGTGTAGCAGTCTGATATCTCACTGGCTTGTTATCAGATATGATGACACTAATGATGGTATACAGCACATATGCACCTCTTAATGCACAACATATGTACAAAGGTTGACAGAGTTGTGGCTGGAAGCACATACACAGAGCCAATATTGACATGTTGCTGTGATAACCTCATACATTTACTGTTGTAACAGGGTTTGTTGCAACATATGTCCTATGAGGAATATAAAGTCAGTAACTGTCACGGCTTTCACCATCTACAGACTGCAATCCTCACACTACCTTCTGCAGTTCACAGATACATGTTCTGTGTGCAACACATAAAACCAAGGGCACAACACACTGCCCAGTCTGTAGATGACCCTACAGATGGGGATGCCTCATAAACATAGAGCTGACATGGCAGGTATTAAAACATGTAGGACAGCCATATCCACACACACACTGTTAAACCAACATTACTACACATGCAGTATAGCAGCACTTACAGTATGTAAACAGGTCAGGCACATCCCCCTCCGGTGTGTTGCCCTGTTTCCACAGTGTATGTTGTTAGAGGCAAATCTCCAATCCATCTGAGATACTGTTTACCAAACAACAGATCTATTTCCTGCTCACAGTGAATGAAAAGGGCCAACACCAACATGATGTTCCTAGATATTGGAGTGTGTTTCCATGCAATTGGCTATGGGAATGTTACCACAGCTGTTCCACATGCAATCAGCTAGGGGAGGGCTGCAATTCGTGCAGAGGCTATCAGCTGATCAATAGCATCACTTAAAATACACATGCTGCTGCCTAAGCAAAGCAGGTATAGGTCTCCACATCCACCAGAGAGGGAGTGAGAGAAGCAGACAGAGGCAAAGACAAGTCAGAGAGGGATGGGAGAGTAAAACCTAAGCATGTCTGTGTCACACACCAACCAGCACAGGTATCAAACCCCTGATGACTATGTAGTGCTATTACATTTCTATACAGTTATTGGATGCACCACATAGGTTACATGTTGTGGAGCCCTCAGAACGTATATGTGATGGTGAGTGACATCTGCAACAGGGTAATGGTAGCTATACGGTAGGTGCAGTACACGTGCCTGTCCACATGTACAGGTGCCAGCGTCAATACAGCCACATTCTCACAGGGGCGCACACACACTGACACACTTGGCATGGCCAGGAATACAACCCATCACTAGTGAGGTTGCCACAACACATTACTGTGCAGGTATCACATGCAACACAGGGGTCATACAGAGGTGATATGAGCAAAGGGTATGGGGAGGTGTCTGACATCAGACAGCATGCTTCAGTAAGCCAATGGGGGTTGTAGTGAGTGTGGATGTGATCATACGCATCATACAGCACACACACAAACACACAGGGTGCCAGTACTGACATGCATGGGTGCATTTCTGCACGGGTGTGTGGTGCCGACTGTGCCAAATGGCTATACAAGGTAGTTGATGGGTATACCTTGGCATCAGGACACATGACAATGGTCAGCACTGTGGCTCAGGGCTGTAATTTTTGCATTTGCCCACACAGGTGGGTATTGTATCCCCCATCCAGTCACCTGGGTGACTATTGTGTGTGGCCAATGCTGTGCATCGCTTGCCATGTATGTGTTCCTCAGTCCATGATATGGATGGTGTCTGGGATGTGCACACCTCCCACATGCATGTACAGTGACATGTAGAACTGTACCTGGGGTGTCTGGCCCATGTTGTGTACACAGATTATTATCAGATGTGCCAGTCTTGGCTACCTGTGTCTAGAACTGGTAATGGACTGCAGGTTTACCCTGCACCTACATTGATGGCATGCTAATGGCATTCCCCTGTGTCAGTGGCGTCTGTCCATACAGGGCATGTTTTCAGACATGGTATGTCCTTTGAGGGTCACATGTGATGGCACCACAGGTGTTGCAGGTGTCCAGTGGGAAACATGGGGAAGATGCACTGTCTGCATGTACGTGCCTATTGGACAGATGGACAGGGTGCCATGCTCTCTGTAGCCCACTGCAATCACTCCATAGTTACTGTCAATGCCCAATATGCAGTGTCTACCAACATAATGGCTGTTGCCTAGGTGTGTGTGTGTGTGTGTGTGTGTGTGTGTGTGTGTGTGTGTGTGTGTGTGTGTGTGTGTGTGTGTGTATGGGACATGGGTTGAGAGTGTGGTCTGGTTAATACTGGGGTTACTAACTGTGATTGCCTAGCCTTGATGTCACGTATGGGTATGGATTTGCACCCGAGCCTCTTGGCTATTTCACATCTGTTATCCCTGTATGCTGGACATTGTGATATATACTAGGGCCACCATATAAGAAATTTGCAAAATCCACTCTACATTGAGCCCAGGTATCACACACTCCCACTCACCTCCACACAGGATATGAGTTTAATACACACACATACCTGTCATGTCTGGGAGTAGAACCCCTACCTAAATAGTTTATTACACTACAGTACTACACAGTTATAGTACAGACCATGGAATTTACTGGAGTACTTCTTCCCCAAAGGTGTATATCACATTGGATGACATCAGCAGGATTAGCAAAGTAGGGTATTTGAAATGTACTGACTGTGACTAGCCTAAAATGCATTGTTCCCTTCACAGGCATTGAAACACCTACAAAACATCAAGAACTGCTATCGGTGGGGATAGAACCCTACCAGAGTTCTATATCACACTACAGCAGTATACAGTTACAGGACATGGTACAGAGATTACTGGGCTACATCCTTCCCAGAGGTGTATTTCTAGGTGGATGACATCAGCAGCTTTGCCAAAGATGAGCATTTGAATTGTGTGTGGCTATCCTAAAAAGCATTGCTTTCTACACAGAGACACATACACTTGCCAAGTCTGGGATTAGAACAGCTACCTAACTAATTTATCACACTACAGGAGTATGCAGTTACAGGACGTGCTACAGCTTCCCAGAGATGTATTTTTAGGTGGATTACATCAGCAGCCTTGCCAAAGATGAGCGTTTGAATTGTAGGGAGTGTCACTACTCTACAAAGCATTGCTCTCTACACAGACAGACACACACACAAATACACACACACACTTGCCAAGTCTGGGATTTGAACAGCTACCTAACTAATTTATCATACTACAGTAATACACAATACAGGGTGAGCTATGGAGATTACTAGGCCATAGCCTTTCCAGAGGTGTAATACTAGGTGGATGACATCAGCAGCCTTGCCAAAGTTGAGCATTTGAATTGTAGGAATTGTGACTACCCTAAAAAGCATTGCTCTCTACACAGACAGACAAACACACACCCAGTTGCCATGTCTGGGATTTGAATGCCTATCTAATGATTTTATCACACTACAGCAGCACGAAGTTATGGTACGCACCACGGAAATTACTGGGCGTATTTTGACCTCAGCAGACTTGTCATAATAGGGCTATGGGGAAGGCGGTGTGTGTGCATGGGTCATTACCAGTCATCTAGAGGTTGACACACCACATGTGGGCACACATATGGTCATATTTCACAGGTACGTGTATACAGCTACTAGATGACTACTTCCTTATACAGTCATGTTTCACAGCTGGCACGTGCACCAATAGTCTGTAATGCTGACAGATATTGGTGACTAGTATCTGCAGTGAGTGACATGTGAACCTCATGTGGTTGGGGCCCTTTGGCTGTGTGCTGGGTGGGAAAGGCCTGGATGGTTCCTTGTCACAGTCACCCTCTTCCACACATCTATGTGCATCTACCTTTGGCTTATTATAGTGTGTTGTCTTTACATATATGTCTGTGTTCCAATCCACTGTGTGTGCAAGGCATGCATGGTGCATACTGATGAGTGTCTGCACTAACAACTGCAACTGCTAAACATGTCTGGTCCACTTGTGTTTGCAGACATGACCTTCATGTGTTTAAGTGCGTGACCAGACCCAGTATGACCTTTCAGTATGTTGTTAACTGACATTGCCTTCATTTCTCCAAGTGTGTGAGCATACCCAGTATGGCCATCAGTATTTAATATGTGGATCAAGTCCAGGTAGTTTGTACTGCAGTGCTGACCTTGGTGTTGTACACCGACATGTGGCATGCTGTTTCTGCAGGGTATCCATCAAGCATTTGGCATTGACTGTTCCTACATTTCTGCATAGGATGGGGGGGCTCAGCCGACTATTTCTACATTTCAACACAGGATGGGGGAGTACATCTGACTGTTATTACATTACTACATAGGGGGGGACACACCTGTCTATTTCTACATAATGTTGGGGGGGGCACACCTGACTGTTATTACATTACTATGTAGAATGGTGTGGGACTCACCTGACTATTTCTACGTTTCTGCACAGGGTTGGGGGGCACACCTGACTGTTATTACATTGCTACATAGGGTGGGGGGCTCACCTGACTATTTCTACATTTCTACACAGGATGGGGGGCACACCTGACTGTTATTACATTACTACATGGGGGGGCATGTTCACATCCATACCATAGATACAGGTAACAACACATTCTACTCCATTTGGCAATTGGTAGGTTGATTGACTTACCTTGAGGGTGAGCCAGACTTGCGGATGGTGCTGGAGGGCTGCCTATGTCGGATGCACATAGTACACTCCCTATGCATGGTTGTGCACAGGTAGTGTCATGTTTGGCATCCCTTTTACTGTATGTGTGAATCAGAGAGAGGTGTCATTCCCTGGGTCCCTACTGTGTCCCTGTATGTGCTATGTGTTGTCTCTTTGCCAAAGTCTCGACATACTGGGCACACCTCCATCTGCCTACTGTGGCAGGCTCTGGTTGTTCCTCCTCTGAGTCACTCTGTGCCTGTGCAGGCCTTGACATTGGTGGGGGGCTGTGTGGCCCTGTCCCATGCTGTTCTTGCTGCAGCTGTTTCCACAGGATCATATTGTGTAGCATAGCACATACCATAACAATTTGGGTACATGTTGCTGGTGAGTACTGCAAGGCTCCACCGGATATGTCCAGACACCGAAACCATGACCTGAGCATCACAAACACATGCTCTATTTTAAGTCTGGTCTGTGCGTGTGCCTCATTATGGTGTTCTTGTTCAGATGTGTGTGCATTTCTGATGGGGGTTATCAGCCATGACTCCAGTGTGTAACCAGCATCCTCCACTAGGTGACCGTAGGGGATGTCCCCATTGGCAAATCTCTGGTACAGCTGTGTCAGATGCCATATGTGGGAATTGTCATAGCTTTCAGGGGAGCCAGCACACTCATTCATTATAATGCCCTTGGCATCACATATGATCTGGCAGTTGATGGAGGTGATGCCCCTGCGGTTGATGTAGGCCCTACCCTGATCACTGGGTGGTGCTTTGATGCATATGCGCATGCATTCTATAGCACCCACTACCTCAGGGTATTCTGCTATTTGGTGGAAGAGACGCATATTGCTGGCCAACACCTCAAGGGTGTTGTGGAAATATACGTACTCACTGGAATGTGCTGACATGGCATCCAGGAACTGGTGGAATACTCTGGATGCTGATGCCTGTGAGATCCCCATATTATCTCCAGTTGAGCTTTGGGAGGTACCTGTGGCTAGTATTTCTAGGCCTACACATACCTTGGTATCCACTGGGATGGGTTCCCTTTGTTCAGTTTGGTGTGTCAGATGTGGCCGGCACAGCTCAACAATTTGCTGTAGGAGGTCTTTGTCCACTCTATAGTGCTCCACTATCTCCAGCTCATGTAGCCCCTGATAGGTTACCCTGGGTCTGTACACTCTTCTTCGTCTCCTCACTGTAGGTTGATCAGCAGCATTCACATCCTCACCACCCTCAGCCTCTTGCACATTTTGTTCTATGTTGCCTGCTGCAGCCCTTCTCATTTTGTAGGTATGTTTGTTAGAATTACCCCGCTTGTATACACTGTTGGTGTAGAGTGTGGGAAAAGCCAGAGGGGAAGGTGTTTGCTTAGTTTATAGTAGTGTTCTGGGCTGGGCTGGTCTGCTGCCTGTGTAATTGTCTGATTCTGATAAATTTCACCTGACAGCTAAGCTAGTTCTCCTTAATTACCTTCCTACTGCTGTTTTCCCTTCCCATTGTCTTCCTGTTTAAGCCCGAGTGCGCGCTGCACAAACAGAGTGCTCAAATGTGCACACTGCAGCTATTTCCTGATTTAACTTTTTTTTCTTCCTGTAAAGCCCAGTGCTTGGTGCGCACACCCGCTTAGGCTTTGTAAAGAGTGCTAAGCAGGTTTAGACACACCCCCTAGCTTAGCTGTGCTAAGCTAGGAGCAAATCCAAGCCACAGGGCTCCAATCCGCTTACAGTATGCCTGACATCCCCCCCCCCCCCATGATGTCACCTAACTCCTATGCTTGCACCAAGTTATTCCTACTCTTACACTGTTGGGATACATGCTGGGGAAAACTGGGATTCAATATCCTTCCCATCATTTGCATAGGATTGCCTGGTAATGCATAGTTACATGTCTCACACTGAGCCTCCCCCCTTAGCAACCTCTACTCGCTGGCCAGATTGTATTCTGCCTGCCATTGACTTGCATGGCAGAATAGTGATTTTAGCTAGACTGCTTATTTTAGGTTTATTTTATTATTTTCCCCTCAATCCCATTTGTGCACCGCTGCCCTACGCTTAAACAGCCGAGATCGGCTAAAAAAAATAAAAGTTGATTGCTGTATTTTTTTTTTGTTTGCAATGCCAATGGCCTTATACTTGCCCATTGGCATGCTTACTACATGATATGCAGCCTTTATTTGGGGCTGTCACAGCTCCGTTTTGGATTTTACAGAAATGTACTCAGTTACTAACCGAGTACATTTCTGCTGATAGCACTAGTCTTGCACAGACTTTTGCAAGCTTCCTGGATTGCAAAATCACCTCATCTGCATAGATTTCTCCTGCAAATGGGGTGATTTGCATACCAGGGCTTAGTCCATGCAGGATTAGTACAGGAGCGCTTGTGCACACACCTGCAGGCTGTTCCTGGATTGCATGGCAGACATATTGCCTGCTTGAGCTCCTCCACTGATCTTGCAGTCTGTGCAAGCTTTTGAGAATCTGGGGGGGAGGGTTATGTCTGCTGCATTTTTATAGTCTATCTGTTAGCCATTCATATGAGCCTGTGCAATTCTACCTGTGTTATTGAGTTGTTGATCTGTTAAATATAAAAACTTTGACAACATAAATGGTATAGAAATATCCACTTTCTCTATAGTAGCATTAGACAAAAGAAATATATCAGTGCAAATGTGTTGTCCTTCATGTAATCATTAACATGAACACTTTTAGTAGCTTGCATGTAGCATGGTTTTGGTTTATGCAAATATAAACATTTAAAAACATCAGAAGGATGGGTACTTACGTATTATCGCAACTACCACGGCTTACATTATTGACTCTTTTATGTGTACACGCTATGGATGGGTAAACAGCATGACTATAAGTAAAAGTGGTACTGTTTAGACTGTTATGTTACAAAACACAAACAACAAACTGCTGAAAATGAAAAACTGCTAATCCACACCAAAGAATCCTGAGTAGACCTGTATCACACACCACTTGAGTCCAACTAGATCCACAAAAGCATGTGGATCTAGTTGGACTCAACTGGTGTGTGATACAGGTCTACTCAGGATTACCTGGTGTGGATTAGATGTTACAAAACACAACTGAAGTGTTTCATGGTGAAATTAATGTATTACACATTAACGATAATATTTAGAAAAAAAATAGTTTGGAATATTTCTGAGGCAGCAGTGGCTGTATGCCGATTCTGCATTGAGCAGGCCTGTGATCCACACACAAAGTTTGTCAATGTTTACCAGCTTAACCTGAACGGACATTTTAGTCTAAAAAAATCCTAACCCTACCAACACTAAACAATTCCCTGAAGTTTTAATGGAAATACCTTTTGACAGGGAACATGACAAAACGCTTTTGTTAACAATGACAGGTTATGATGGGAGGCTACAACAACATTTTGCTCTGGCTAACATTATAGTTAATGTTGTACATGACAATGACAATCCTCCTATTTTCAGGCAGATTCAGAATGTTGTAGCCTGTGGAAAGAAAGGCTGCAAAAGGATGTTTAATAATTACATGAAATGCCACTGATTTAGATGAGGTAGAACGCGGAAGTAGTTTTCACTTTCAGTGATAGTACTGCAACAGAGTGAGTTGTTCAGAACATGGCGGTTGCAATAATAGATAAGTACAGAAGGATGTAACTACACAAATACATGGAGTTGCCACTAAGCTGTAATGAGTTAGAAATGTTTAAATAAACACAAGTTTTTTTTTTCCCCTTTGGAAGATAAGAATCTAAAACCAGGACAACTCATCTAATTAGATTCAAAGTGGAGTTATGTATAAATAGAGGTAGCATGATCGAAGTTAACTGGTTATTGACTTGAATCTCAGTTGTGTCTTTTCATTTACTGTGCTGCACAAATAACCTGAAATGATGTCCTAGCTTTTTGTTGTCCTGTTTGTCTTCTTGTTTAGTATTTCAACATAGAAATGATTTTAACGACTGCGGATTTCTTTTACTATGTCATCAAACCCTGACAATTACCTTGCTTGTCTGAATACATTTTTAAATGGGGATCTTGAAGGTTTGCATCAGTACCCTTTAAAAAGACCTTGCAGCAGTTATTGTCAAAAGAAAGAATGGATAATTAAATGAAGGTGTGATTGCTCATAAAGACATGTTGTGCCATTGATTGAAATGGAAAATTAAGTGGATTTAGTTGAAGGTTTTATAAAACATTGCAGTTGTTTCTAACAGCATCCTGTTCAAAACAGAATTGATCCAGCCACTATCTGCTGAAGCTTTTCATCTATGCTTCTCAGTTATTTCTCTTCCCTTGGGTTATTACAGATAGTATGCATTAGATGGTTTGAAAAGATTGTCAGCATTCCTGTAATCAAGCTACAGATACGCCTTTTCAGGCTTATACTTTGTAATGTGCTAGTGTATAGAATTCAATATGCTCTTTGCGAAGTAGTACAGTACCATAACATAGCATACTGTAGAAAAACTGCAACTTTTTAAGCTTGCGCTACCTATGACAACGTACAAGCAGTTCTTAGGAATGCACTTGAAAGAAAACTGCCTGAAAAGACGTCAGCAGTATGTATGAGCTCAGTAAAAATTCCTAAAATGTATTATCTTATCCCCTTCCACTATTTAAATGTATACGTTTTCAGCTTCTAAGTTTCACTTCATCTATGCTGAATCACTGTATATAAAATTGCTCCTTGTACAGCTTGTGTATGCATAACAGCAGTGATTTTTTTGTCATATTTTTTCTCCTTAGTTGTAAAGAGAGGGGATTGCAGGATATTGCTATGTGATATATTAGTAAGCTGAAGGTTCAACTATTTTTTTCATTCGAGTTTTTAGCTATAAATCAAACTTGGAGAAACTTAGGTGAAGCTTAGAATTGTGTTCATTTTAAGTGAACTTTAATTCACAAAGAAAGAGCTGCTGAAACCTAATACTGCAGTTGGGCTTATCTTGAGTGTAAATCCATTGAGCATGTAACTCTAAGTAGACGCATTTACCAGGAATTCTGAAAGTTGCCTTTGGAACTGCCCCACTCCCGAAATGTCTAACCCTGAATTGTCCTCAGTGGCATAATATACTAGTATAAGCAGTTTGTTTTCTGTTTTCATAGACCAGGAAGCCAGAGCAGGACATAAATGTTGTGTCATAATTTATGAACCAAGTTAAACTGCTTTATCCAACTAGAGCATGTAGAGTTTGTGTGCTCGGTACCTCAATCATATTATAATTTTGAATGTAAAAACTTCTAGAACTAAGGTGTGACTTGACTAATAAATAATGCAATAATCTTTTAAGGCAGCAGTACTCTGCTGTGGTGTAGTTATGTGCAGAACAATTCGGCTTCATTTATGTGCTATTCTTAATGTATGTATGGATGAAGCTTTTTACAAGTTTAAGCAGATTTGTTCTGTCCAGTCACAGAAAGAGTGAAATATACTGATGCACCAAGTTTAACTTTCATCATGCAAAACATAATTTCTGCCTGTTATATCTCTCAGTGTACAGCATAAACATCAAGTCACACCTACGTTTTAGGTATTCTGTATATCATAGGAAACAGGGAGAAAAGGCAGTTATATCACAGTTTTCTGAAGCTTAACTTTACACCTCATGTTTTCTGTTCACCTGTGGTTTAACATGCTACTGAAGTTAGCTTCACATGTCACATGCCAGTGGATATTTTTATTAACGTTTCACTATCCCCGGCTTCAAATGTTCCTTGATCAGCTTCTTATCAAGCCATTCACCCCCGGATGCAATAGATAGCCATTTCATTCCCCCACTAATGTGAGAATGTTATAGGCTATTCATTCTATGATTAAAGTGAGAGTTCTATAAGCCCATTCTATTTAGCCACCAAGTAGGTCATCATACATAACACACTACACATGCTGCACATACACAATGATGTATAATTTAGACAGCCCAAGGTCCAATTATGTTTACTGAATGAGATTGGTTGTTCGGTCACTGACAGAATAAAGGTGAGCTCATGACGTGCATAAACTTGCAGCTCTGTATTTGTAGACAGAAACATAAGTATCAAGGATCACAGTTATTACTTCAAATGCAGACAAATTTCAAAGGTTCAGTCTCTTTTTCCCACTATGAGATGACATTGTTTCTTCCAGGGTTTTTTTCTTTCAGAAAATGGAATAGTGAAAGCTCATACTAATTCAGCTGTGCCATTTCATTAACAAGAGAAAAAATATTGTCTATTGTCATTGTTGAATAATTCAGTCTTTTTATATTTGAAAATGACAGTCAACATGTTACTTATGTATGTAATCCTTCATAACATGTCTTCTTTAATCATTTTGGTGAAAAGAAATAAGAAACACATACTGTTTAGGGTGTGGCACTTTATATTAAAATAACTGGGCCCATTGGCATTAACAGCTATATCACTTTAATACTAATATTATAAACTGTTGCATATTCACATAAACATACTTATGTGACAATGCTAGGAAAATGGTGTACCTTGCATGAGTTGAAATTAGTATTTCAGAATTCACTGAAGTTTCATGAAATGAAAGTACAACATGGAAATCATCTGATGTTACATGGTGGTAATGTGATTATGAGAACAGTGTTTTTAAGATGTTATTAATGGCAGGTTTAAAACTGAATTGGGGACTGAAAGGAAAAAACGGGGAAGGAAAGAGTCTGTTATTGAAGTTACCCCATTTACTCACTAGCTAGCAATTACCACATTATCTTTTTTAAAATAAATAAAATGATCCAGTCCATTGAAAAAAAATATATAATATCGTCCAGCAATACAAAATACATATTATATCTTTATAGGCCCACCCCACAGCTACCAGCTTATTGTTTTGTTCTTCTGAAAAAACAATACAACACCACAGAAAAATATAACAGACGGATAAATGCATTACACGATTCCAAGCTCTATGTATGGAATACAAACATATCTGTTACATATACTGGTCAAACCTGTGTATTGAAATGGAAGTTATCACTTCATTTAGTTGATCATATGTCACCTCTAAAAATACATTATTTTATCCAGATAGATTATACATTTATTTTCATGGTTGTCCAGAAATTAACCATAATTATCCCTTCTACTGCTCACAAAAGAAGCCCCACAAGAGTGAGACAGAAAAATCAGGGTACTTGGGAGAAGGAACCAGAGATTCAACTTATTCTGTTCTACATCATTTTCTTAGATCTTAACTGACACACCATCTTAATTAATTTTGAATTGTATTAACTAGAATATTACTTGTTGAGGTTTACACTCTTCTGTTCCTTGGTTTTCTGTGAGAAAAGTGTAGAACTGCTACATCTCTTCTTATGCTTGATTATCCATCTCTGAATAGTATAACTGAAGTGAATAAAACTATAAATGTACCTTGTTCATCCATGCATATTTATAAAACATGACCAGATATTACTCACACAGTTTTCTGACTGTCTGTAACTAGTAAATTACCAAGTAAGATTTCAGAGCTATTGTATAAGATTGAAAATGAGGTGACAATATAACCTGAAAAATGAACATGCAATGCTCTTAATGGAAAGATTCTGAGCTGCTGCAGATTCATATATTTTCAGATCCATTGCCTCTCATTATATATTATGCTTATCTTGCATTTGAAATGTGCAAAAAACTCACTCTAGCTTAAAAGTTTATTCCAGTGCAATATTTTAAAATGAAAGTGTAGAGCTCTCAGTATTTTTCCCTTTTTCATGCTATACAGCATTGTTTAAACTACATTGCTTCCCTAACTGCATATAAAGTCAAAGACATGCTTATTGAAAAGTACATAAACTGACAATATATTATGTACAGTATTTGTTAACATCTTCTATCCACATTCGTAACTGGATGGTTTGGAGTACTGCCAGAATCAACAGCTTTCTGCATGAAACTTTAGAAAGGTATTTGTAATGAATTACCGAAATGAATCAACTCAGCACTTAATGGTGTAATTGTCATACTAGAACTAAAAAAACAAAACCGATGAACACTGTAACCATATTAGGAAATAAATAAAACTGTGAAAACTTTAAAAACTAAGCAGTTTCATCTTTACCATATGAAGACTTCTTCAGAGCAACTAGTCTTCCATGAAATGGTGTTTGAAATACAAATTCTATAACCAATCACAAATCAGCCATTATACATAAGCAGGGTGATGTCACAAAGACAATGCATGTTTAATTAGGTATTATACAATGACTCCCCCATTAATATTCCAAAACGTGCACGTTGATTGGTCAGCGTGCACATTGTAAATCAGAGTTATAGTAATGGAAAAAGATCCGGTCGACCGGACTTTTTCCATTAGTATAACTCTTTTTTTTTTTTTTACAGCAACGGA
Organism: Protopterus annectens; assembly: GCF_019279795.1. Lineage (NCBI taxonomy): Eukaryota > Metazoa > Chordata > Ceratodontiformes > Protopteridae > Protopterus > Protopterus annectens. Next base: position 948,080,165 of record NC_056734.1, on the reverse strand, counting down.
GAATGCAAGATCTCCATTGCTTGTTACAACCTGTCTCGCCATGTTAAACAAGTTTAACATGGCGAGACAGCTTTTAGAAAAGCAACGGAGCATCTCCGTTGCTTTTTTTAAAGTTGTCTCACTATGTTAAACCCATTTAACATAGCAAGACACTTTAAAAAGCAATGGAGATCTTGCTTTCTCCGTTGCTTTTTTCAAAACTGTCTCGCTATGTTAAATGGGTTTAACCTAGCGAGACAGCTTTAAAAAAAGCAACGGAGATTCTCCGTTGCTTTTTTAAAGCTGTCTCGCTATGTTAAACTCGTTTAACATAGTGAGACAGGCTGTAAAAAGCAACGGAGATCTTTCTTTTTCCGTTGCTTTTGCCCACAGCTCTGATGTACTGCTTAAATATATGCATGCGCAGTACATCAGAACTGCCGCAGAGTACCCAGACAGCTGCGGAAGGCAGCAAGGAGGCATTATACAATGCCATTATTTAAGAAAAGTAATTTTTTTCTTAAATAATGTCATTAGATATATAATAACTCACTTCTGGTGGTAATGCTGGCTTTACCCACGGTTGGCTTTGTTTGGCCAGTCGGGCTTCGCCCTCGTGACCAAACCACACCAACCATTGGTAAATCCAGCATTACCCACACACAGGCGTGGGTTATTGCTATAATATACCATTGGAAAAAGGTCTGGTCGCCCGGACATTTTCCCGTTAGTATATCTCGTAATTTTTCTACTTTTCTTTTTTTTTTTTTAACCAAAAAAGAAAATGGAAGACCTGAAATGAATGAGGGAGATGGCTCAGACAAAAATAAGAGGATAATCAGATACATTATGCAAAATTAAAGAAAATTACCTGATTATCCTTATATTTTGTCTGTCCTGGCTCTCCCAAATTTTATTTATTTATTTATTTTATTTTACATTTGTTTACCAGGAAAGTCCAACTGGAACAAGGTCCATTTACAGTAGAGGCCCGGGGAGAAAAGCTCCAGAACAACATAATTACAAAAAAAAAAAAAAAAAGAATTCTGTACAGAAGTACATGTACAATCAAAGAAATATATCATACAATAGTTTGTTCTAAGCAAGCTTAGCTTATACATAGTAGACCCTGGGTGTCAGTGTTGGTAGAACAAAAACACACATTGAGTGAGTAAATGTAAAAAGTCTCCTGGTTTCTTTAAAAAAAAAAAAAAAAGAGAGAGAGAGAGAAGAAGCCGTGGAGATCTTCCTTTCTCATAAGCGTGGGAACACAAGTCCCAAATGCATGCACAGTACATCGAAAATGCCCCAGGATACCTGCAAAATGCAGAAGGGCAGCACTGACACATTATACAAAGACATTATTTAAGAAAACTAAGTTTTTTTTTTCTTAAATAATGTCATTGTATAATAGCAATAACCTATGGCTGGGTGTGGACAATGCAATGCCCCCGTGACCAAACCACATCAACCGTGGGTAAATCCAGCATTGCCAATACACAGCTATGGGTTATTGCTTAAGTATATTATGTATGTATAAAGCACATGCTAAAACAATGTATATAGTTAAAAGTCAACTGCTTAAAAACGTTATGTTAAAACAGACAATAGTAAAATTGATGACAGTGGTGCCATTATTTAAACTACAGCAGCCCTTTTCTTTAGTACACTGACAATAGAAACTGTATTAATGCCAGGTGACACTGAAGCATTAAGTCTTAGTTGCCAAAGTAACTCTTTACTTGGGTCTCTTGAGGCAGTGTAGTAATAGCCTCATGTACACAGACAATCCTCTACTAATAACACAGTCTAGTACAGACGGCGAGCAATGTATTTACACCAAGAATCTAGAATTCATGCTCTCTCTCACTCAAAACAATAACACAGAAAAGGTTGTCAACTCACCCACTACTACATATTCACATAGTACTACTACTCATACACATAGTATGCATCAAACATGTAAATCCACAAACACAGAGGTTGTCTCAAAAAACTTACCAAAACAGCACAGACCTTCAAAATACAAGTTTGTTAAAGCTAATACAGTCTCCACAGCACCCATGACAGAGCAACACCAGTGTCTAACCCACCAGGCCTGTACATCGTAACACTCAAAACCCAAGTTTTCTTGTCATTGGAGACCCAGTACTGAGACACACCAATGTCCTACTCACCAGGTTGGACACGGAGAAAGTCACAGTCAGCTGCCTGTCCTGTGCTAGGATTCATCAAATCATCTGTGCACTCAGGTCTCTCAGCAACATGTAACATTATAAACGGTATAAATGACCTGACATATACCTCACTGGACTATATGAAGAGAGACATGGTTGAGCTCTCTGAGTATGTGTCCTAGGTAGGTATGTCCCTAGCTTTGAGCAGCATACTACCCTTACCTAGAAGGATGCCACAATATAAACAAAAAAAATGATTGACTTCAATAATTGGCTTAGTTTTTGGTGTCATTCCAAGGAAATTCAGTTCCTGTTTGCCTGGGAAGCTATGATCTACAAACCTTGCTGCTTTGAGAGAGATGGTTTACATCTGGCACCGCTAGGCTTTCAGCTGCTGGCAAAGGCTCTTGCCTCCTCTATAGTGCCTTTTTTTAGGCAAGGTCTTGGATACACCATTACCGACATGAAATTAACCAATCAGAACAAACTAAGTGTCACACTGCTAAATTCTAGGATTATAACCAAAAAGTGCACTCCCTGGAAGCACTTCTATCACTAGAAGATGCAGATGTCTGTGCAGTCACAGGAACCTGGTTTAAGGTCTCAGAGAGTATCCTGGCCCTGCAAGGCTACAATGCCTTCCACACCTTTAGACCACAAAAGGAACATGTGAAAATGAAAGGAGGAAGTTCTTCAATCTATATTAGAGATAAATTCACCTCATGTCTAGTTAGACTGGACAACTCCATGGAGTTACTCCAGGTCCAGGTTATGGTGGGTAAGACCCCCATTCAAGTCCTAGCAAGTCATAGATTCCCCTTCATGGGTTATGGCACCCATGAAGACTACTTAACCAAACTGAAGACAATCCCAATTTTACTGAACACACTGGTTACGGGGGATTTCAATGATTCCCACCATCAACTGGGAAACCTGCTCTAGCCCACACTTGCTAGCAAAAAAGTTCCTTGACTTTCTGAACTCAAATGCCCTGGAGCAAATTGTCCGTACCCCAACAAGAGGAACAAACTTTCTAGATCTGATCCTCTCCAACATGTCAAACAGCTGCACTGCTGCAACTTTTGGACACTCAATTAAAACTGACCACAAATCAGTCCCTTATGAACTGACCTTACCACCAGAATTTACAAAGGGTGAAATTAGACTAAAAACTTCACCAAGGCAAACTATACACTCATAGGTGAAGGTATAAAAGCATATCAAGCCCAACCCCAAGCTGAAAGTGGTACCTGTGCCAAAGCTTACACTAAAGACCTGTACAAACACTTGAATAAGCATATAAACTCAGCTGTACCAGGTAGAATGAAAGCCAGACCCATGAATACAATCAAGCTGCCATGGTGGACTTCCAGCAGCAACAAACTCTACAATAAATGCAAATGTTGCTGACCAAGAAAACAAAGACAAGGCCAGAACAACACCCTCCTCAGCCTTAATAGGCAAATAAGACATCTTGTCAAATTGTCCAGGAGCTCCTTTGACAGAAACCTAGCAAGTACTGCCAAGGATAACCATAAGGCCATTTTCTGCTATGTATGTAACCTAAAGGGTAGAACCCAAGTGTGTGCAGAACTGGTGGCCAACGGTATCACACTCACTGACCCCAAAGAGACAGAAAACCTGCTATCGGATAGGTTTGGTGAAAATTTCACTCTCTTATTCCTTCCTAACTTACAACAAACTGGATTCTTTCTTTAACTTTCTGATTGTTTCCCCACAAAGAAGGCACAACAGCTGCATGTAGCAAGACAGACTATGCAGAAGGTGTTGCATTCACTCCTCCCAGGACAAGGTATGGTTCTAACAAAATTTTGTACAACAGCATATAGACCCTCATTAATGAACCTGCAAAAACTGTGGGTCCCACATGTCCACATTATTCCATGTCCCTTCCTCAGTGTGCCCCCTCTAGCTGGCACTTCCAAAATGGATTTAATACTTCTGATTTTTGAAAATACAGTCACTGGAATAGTTCATATGAGTTGCTAAAAGCACATCCCAACTCATTCTAATAATATTGGTATATGAAAAAAGATCCCTGATGAAAGGAATAGAAAAAAAGCAGTGAACAAATCAATGGTGTTTTTACTCTTGCCATCAGTTAATTATACTACTCTATCATTAGGAGCTGGCCTAATTTTCATGATAGCCGAAAATTGCTCACTGCAGTGACTAACCACTTCTATTTTAATGCTGTTTAGCAACTGTACAGGATAAGCCCTTTCAATAAACAAACTAATCAAGTGTTGATTTTGTTATCAAAAACAGTTTTGTCAGATATTAATCTCGAAAATCTAACCATCTGGCCCTTGACAACAGACCTTTCTTGGTGGAAGGGGTGACAGCTGTCAAAATGAAGGTAAGACTTTGAAAAAAATCTCCTTCCTGAAAATACTAGAGGAATAACATTCATGGGCAGGATTCTTTTCTAGTGTAATGTCCAAGAAATTATCCTATTTATACCATAAACGTAAGTAAACATATGAAGCATGTAGAGTTTTGACATTCAGTATGAACTTGTTGTCATTGTTCTAGTGTGCCCCTCCATAGGATGAGCACATCATCAAGAAACCTGAAGTACTCAGGCACCATAGTGCAGAACTGTGGGTGAACACAACCTTCTTCTCCTGCATGGCCAGCACGTTAGAGTATAATGGAGGGCAGGCCACACCCATGGCAACACCAGGTGTCTGATAGCAGTACTCTACCTTCAAAGTAATTAACATTGTTGTTCAAGACCACCTGGCCTCAGTCAGCTGAAGTTATTCACGATTATGGTGTATCAAACACCCCTGTTCTTGTGTGAGTTGATCCAGTCTGTGAGGAAGCTTGTGATAACTGCCCTGACCAATTTCAATGAAATAAAGCCACTGTTGCATGGGCCAGAAGAGAGCCACCACAGTGATCTTGGGGCACTCCTCCTGAATCTTCAGATGTACCTGAATATCAGTGGAAAGGGTGAAAGAGCATACAAGAACAATCCTGCCCAAAGAAAAGAAAAGGCATCTGTCTTCTAGGCCTCCTTATTTAGAGGCCTGGATTAGAAATTTGTCAGCTGATTGTTCAGTGAAGAGGCAAAGATTTCTAGTTATGGAACTCCCTATAGATGAATTAAGTTTTGAAAGACCTCCTGGTTAAGTTTTCATTCATGAAAGCCTGTCTTTGTTCTTCTCAGCTTGTCAGCCACAAATGTTTACTCTGATGGACTGTAGGAAGACTGTAGAGTGAGATTGTGCTGTGAAGCTATAATCCATGCTAACATGGTCGGTCTGCATAGTGGGTAAGACCTGATACCCCCCTTGCTTGTTTATGTACTGCATCACTCTTGTATTGTTCACAAAAACATACTGGTTCCTGTGTCAAAAGTTGATTCAGATGCTTGAGAGCCTTGATAAGGGCAAGAAAATGTTATGTTTATGTGTTTGTGTCTCTCTTTGTTGTTCCAGATACCTTGCACTGTGATTCCCTTTGACACTGATCCCCATGCAAAGTCCAAAGTATCTTTAGTGAATGAACACTCTGAAGTAGTAGTGGAGAAGAGGAAACCTGGATTTAGTGGATCCATGGATATTTGATGTCTCTACCAAGTGATTTTTTTCTCACAGATCCCAGAACTGGAATCTGAAAAGACAGTGGGTGTTAGTGCTAAGGCCAAAGAGGCCTCAGACATGATTGTATCTCTGTCGTGTGGAGTCTTGTCCTTGGTATCATGAGAGTCCGAGACCCAGAATTTCCTTGCAGTGACCCAAGTTTGACTGGAAAAACCCTGGAATAAATCTAAATATCAATCTATTTTTTTTTTAACTTGTGGAAGAAATACGCTTTGTACTGAGGTGTCTAGTGGACACTCCAAGGAACACACTCTTGCGTGATGGACTCAAAAAAGTCTGTTGATTATTTTCTTTTAATCCCAGCCTGCATAGAGGATCTCTCACTTAAGTGAGAGATTCCTAATACTTTAAAAGAGTCTTCAAAGATACGCAAGTCATCTAAATATGGAAAATGTGGATACCCTGTATCCTGCAATGTTCTATAACTGGAGCTACACACTCGATGGACATACCTGAAGCAGTGTATATCCTAGAAGATTAGGCAGAAAACTGATAATGTGACTGACACACATAATCTGATGAACCGTACAAAGTCTGAATGGATAGGAATGTGATGATAAATGTTTTTTTTTTTAATCTATGGTTACCAAAAACTAAACTTGGGAAGAAGAGGTAAGAGATTGTGTAGTGAAAGCATTTTGAACTTGGGCGCTATCACAAACTGGCTTAGAAAAGAAAGTTGCAGAACTAGTTTTGAGGAATTTTCTTTTTTCATACCAGAAACATTCTTGAATACAAACCTTTTCCCAACTGGGATGATGGAACTCTTTCGGGGGCAGCAAAAGCCAACCCATTCTGGCTAGGCTTATAAATGCCTTTGGGCAGATAGCCTAGTACCTACCTATGAACCTATGAGAAAGCCTGTGCTGAAGGAAAGAGGGAATAGAGGGATTTGGTCAGGTAGATGTGGGATAATTCCCTGGAAAGGAAGAATTTCTTCCCATTGCCTTCTGTAGCCTGCTGAATCAGTCTCGGAATCCTATTTTCTGAAACAATCGGTTACCAAAAAATAAATGGCTATTCAGACTTTCTGGAAGAGATAAGGGACTGTCAGAATGGAAGAGGGAGACAAGGTCCTTCAATTTTCATTCTGACTTATTTGACTGTCCTTTGTTCTGATGGGTTCCTGCTTTCTTTCTGGAATATCACTGCCATTGTTTTTTAAACATCTGCTTCTCAGAATTTTGTTTCATTTCTTTCCAAAATTTGATGAAGGAACAGAAAAATGTGGGAAATTTGAGAGAAAGAAGGCTTAAAAAATCTGAGAGCATCACTGTATCAGCTTACCCCTTACTCCATTTTTGATAACTTCTGCAGCAGAAGGACCAACAACTAAATCTCTATCCAAAGGTGAATTAAAAATATTATTTTTCATATCCGCAAGAAGGTTCTGAAAGCAGAGCCAGGCAAACATCCTCAATACTATACCAGTGGCAATAGCCATGTATGTAGATTAGTATTTACATAGTTATTTATTATTATTTATTATTTTACATTTGTTGACCGGGCTAGTCTAACTGGATACATGTCCATTTTCAGTAGAGGCCAGGGGAGAAAAGCTCCAAGCATAAGCAATAACAATGTAAAAAAAGGAAACAAGTGTAATAAAGTCATATAAGGTAACAGTACTATGGTAACATTGGTAAAAGGAGAAAAGTAAAATGGCATTAAAAAATATTGACTATAAACATTCAGGTAAAAGTTAAACTAAATATAAATAAACAAATGCATTAGATAGAATTAGGGTAAGTGTGGGAAGATTAAAGTTCTTAAATTTTATCATATTACTAAGATTAAAGCAAGAAGAGAAGTAACTAGTTTTGGAGGCAAAGAGTTGGGGGGGTAGGGTAAGAACAGGAGAGAAATAAGAGTTTCAGTTTGGGTTTGCACAAGGACAAAGCCACTTAGTTTTTAGATGTTCTTTTATGTGTTTTTTGAATTGAGATGCAGATGCTAGGGTAGATAGTTCAGGAGGGAGCTGATTCCAATTTTTCCCTATAGTGTTTGAGAAAAGTGAATCACCAGCTTTGTTGTTAGATTTAATTGGGGAGACAAGGAGTTTATTTGCAGAACGTAGTGTAGCCAGATTTTTATATGGAGTGATCAGATTAGAGAGGATGGGGGTATCATTGGGGTGGTGTAGGATCTTTTGTGTGATAAGTAACTGTTGACAGAGTATATGGTTCTGTATTTCTAACCATCCTAGTTGTCTAAGGTTAAGGCAGTGATGGGTTTTAAAGGGAGAGCATATGATGAATCTAGCTATACTATTATAGCAGGTAGAAAGTTTAGAGATGTTGTTTTTAGATAGGTTAGTATATATAGCAGAGGCATAGAAAAGGGTAGAAATGAGGTGGGTTTGTGCGATAGTTTTCCTGGCTGAGGGGGTAAGGAAGGGTTTAATTCTGTAGAGGGTACCAAGTTTTTTGTTGACAGACTTTATGGTGGAGTTAATGTGGTCGTCATAGTTAAGATGATTGTCGATTGTGACACCTAGTAGGCGGGTGGTAGTATCTGGTGCTATGTTAGTAGCATTATTAGAGGTTATAGAGAAGAATAGAGTGGGTGACTTATGAGTTTTCGAAAAAAGCAGTAGTTTTGTTTTTTTAGGATTAAGGAGAAGGCGATGTTGCATGAACCAGTTTTCTACTTTTTGGAATACAGTTTGGGTTAGGGAGTGGAGGGACGCTATGTTGTTGGAAGTACAGATTAAGGTAGAGTCATCTGCATATTGAATGCAAGTGGCATGGGGTATGTTCAAGTGGAGGTCGTTAATAAATATGGAAAAAAGAAGTGGACCTAAGATAGAGCCTTGAGGGACTCCAATATTTACAGGAAGTAAGGCAGACAAATTGTTATCCCAGAGTACAGCTTGCTGTCTATTTTGAAGATAACATCTGAACCATTGTAATGCTAGTGATCAAGAGAATGGTACTTTCGTTTTTCAAGAAGTAGGGTATGATTAACCATATCAAAGGCTTTTGACAGGTCTATAAATAGTGCAGAGGAAAAGGAGTTATTATTGCGGTTTTTGTTTATAGTGTCAGTGAAGGAGAGAAGAGCAGTATTAGTACTATGAAATGGTCTAAAGCCATGTTGGCAGTTGGCTAAAAGGTTATTTTGTAGAAGGTGGTTGAGTAGTTGTTTGTGAATACATTTTTCCATTATTTTGGCTAATGAGGAGAGTAAGGCAATAGGTCGGTAGTTAGAGAGGTCAATTGAAGTTCCACCTTTATGTAGAGGGATAATGTGGGATACTTTCCATATGGTAGGGATTTTGCCTTCAGAGATGGTTCTGTTAATAAGGATAGATATGGGGTAGTCAATGGCTTGTGTGGCAATTTGTAGGTATTCAGATGGGAGACGGTCAGTGGATGGGGTGCAAAGTTTTAGTTTAGTAAATAGCTTGTAAATAAGAGATGTTGGAACAGAGTGTATATGAAAGGTTGGGGAAAGAGTATTAGAGGTATTCGATGGAGAAGCAGGTAAAGGTGGTAGTGAGTTGGCTAGGGATTGAATGGCTTCTGTAAAGTAGTTATTAAAGGCATCAGGGATCAGGTTGGAATTATTTTGGTTGAAACCTGCTGGGGTGGGAGTAGTAGTGTTTCCTGGCTGAAGAAGTTTATTGATTCCTGACCAAAATTTTTTTGGCGTTTGTTGTGTAGTTTGTTGGAGGTTTAGGTAGAAGTCTTTTTTATCCCTATGGGTATCTCTCTTGGTAGCATTTCTTAATTGTTTAAAGAGGAGGTGGTCAGATGGGCATTTGGTAGTTCTCCATTTAGCCCATATTTTATTTCTAAGGAGCATTTTTTGCCTAGTTTGTTTAGTTAGCCAAGGGGCAGATTTGGTTCTTATTCTAATGGAGCGGTATGGTGAGTGGTGATTTAGTATTTGAAGAAAGTTAGTATTGAAGTAGGTTACAGCCTCATTAAGTTCAAGATAAGTTAGTGGTGACCAATCACATGCTTTAAGTTCATTTAGAAAACTGTCAGGATTAAAGAATTTTTTAGAGAGTGAAGTTATGAGATTATGAGTAGTTGGAATGTGAACTTTTTGTCTGATAATGTAAGTGAGCATATGGTCACTGATATTATCAGGAAGGGTTCCTGGAGTATAGTTGTTAGGGTGGCTATTGATAAGGATCCAATCAAGGGTAGATTCTTTCCTGTTAGGTTTGTGAATTCTAGTAGGAGTAGTTATTAATTGAGAGAAGCCATAAAGATTTAAGTGGTTAGTTGGGGTCAGGGAATTACAGGTGAGCCAGTCTATGTTGAAATCACCCAGTAAATGGTCTCTTGGGGTAGTTGGGTTGATAGGTAACTAAGTAGGTTTTCGAGAGTATTAGTATTGTTTCCAGGGGGAAGATACATACAAATAAGGTAGATAGATTTTGAGTTGTTTATTTGGAGTTTTGTTGATAATATTTTGGTTTTGGTGTCAAGTAATGGGATCTCGTTAAATAGGGAAATCTGGAGATTAGCTTTATAGATAATAGCAATTCCTCCACCTTTTTTGGTTATGCGGTCATGTCTAAGGATGTTGCAACCTCGAGGGGCAATTTCCTGGTCTAGAGTAGAAGGTTTTAGCCATGTTTCTGTGAGACATAAGATGTCAAAAGAGTGCAGGTCTAGGAGTGCATGTAAGTGTGAGATTTTATTGTTGATACTTCTAATATTAAGATGAGCTATTAGGAGGGAGTTAGGTGCTTTAGATAATGTGGAGTGCATAGGTAAAGTTATATTCTATAGGCTATTGGTATTATTATAATTGGGGCCTGGGTTTGGATGAATATCACCATCTGAGAGGAGGTGACATTGGTGAAGTAGTTGAATTTTAAAAGTGTTATTGAAGTTATTGAAACTTTTTTTGGAAGTGAGGTATGTTACATGTGTTGCTCTGTGATATTTTGGGAGTATGTAGTTAGAGGTAGAGGTTATGTTACAATGAGTAAGGGTGTTGATACAAGTAGATGATAGAGTTTGTTGGAAATGATGGTTTTGTTTAAAAATAGTAAGGTTTTCAATGAAGGTGAGGGAATAGACACACTTTAAACAATGAATCAGAGCACTGAGAAATAGAAGAAACTAGGCCATAGATTTTTCAATACAGGAAGGAACCACATATAAAACATTCCTCATACTTTCAGTTAGTCAGAATAAACTTTAATATTTCAGTCTTCAAAATTCTAAAAAATTGAATTGCAGAGGCATACATTTTTCCTGTACTTACCCATTGGTTTTCTATCCTTGTCAGAAGAGGAAGGATTAGAGTTATTAAAATGTATGTCAGCAGTTGGATTGACTAAAGCTACTGTTGCTGGTTCAGGTCTCAGATGAGTCTATAGAAATCTGAAAGACTGAGGAACTTTTCACATTCTATATGCTTTCTTAGGTGCAGCAGGCTGGCTATCAGAGAATCCCCAAGCTGTGACAATCATATCCTCCAGTGTGGGCACTGACCACTGAAAACAATGGAAATTGTAGAAATAGTCCAAGAAAAAGATAGTCCTTGACAAAGGAGATTCAGATAATATTCTGGCCTCTGAGTCTAAATTAGATCTCTTTGGAGAAAAGCGTGTCTGTCACCACATTCTTCTCCAGATTCAGTTTCTTGAATCTCTTCAGGAAAAGAGGAATCCCTTTTTCTCTTACTAGAAACCATCTTATAGGAAGGCTCAACACCCTGTTCAAGACCCTAAGCCAGACTTAATAAACTACTCCTGTATAGTGAAATTGGGGCAGGAAAAGATGCATGTTTAGTTTCTGGGGGGGGGGGGTTGACAGGAAAATGAAGACAAAACTTCCACAAGGATGGACATATCATTCTTGTTAAGCTATGGCACCTTCCCTGACTCGTCTTCCAACAGTGATAATTGTCATTGCCCACTAAGGGGACCCCAAAAGTTGCAGGGGATGTAGATAACCCCCAGTCCATAGTGGCTGCATCCTCAACACTAGAGGGATCTAGAGAGAAAGATGAGTGGTGTGAGGAATCAGCTTTAGCCACAGCAGAGTTACCCACCTGTGCTTGAGGCATATTGTTAGCCTGATGTGGTGACAAAGGCTGTTTAGTTGACATTTTCTTTTTCTGGCTTGAAGAAGGACAGAATGTGGGACTGGTAGTTTTTTCTATGTCAAGTCAAACAATCGTGACACTTTCCCTGGGAAACTAATCAGCACAAGCCAGAAAAATATTCAAAGCAGTATGAAGTTCCTTTTCCCATTAAAAACATGGTAAAAGCATTCTAATATATTTTGTATGCCCCAAAAAGTAATTTAAACACAGCGTCTTCACAGGAAAAAAGTATTGAAACTGACAAACATAAAGGTACACTCCCATTTAAAAGAACAGCAAAGTTGCATGATAGTCAATAAAAACACATAATTCATAGGTTCATAGGTTGGTGCTAGGCTATCGGCCCTGGGGCCTATACAAGCCTAGCCATAACAATTCCCTGGCTATTTCTTCCCACACTATTTACTTCCCTGGACCACTGTCTAGCAGGGTGACTGACGTGATCCCTGGGGTGAATTTCCTTTCTCCCATCCAGTCATCAAGGTTCCTTTTGAAGAGGGCCAAAGAGGTGCTCTGCTTGACATTTGTAGGCAGTCTATTCCAGAGTCTGGGGAGTCTCTGGGTCAGGAACCTATCCCACCAGCATGTTTTGTTTATTGTGATGACAAGGTTTAGATCCCTGGAGCGTGTGGCTCTGAGGCATTGGGATTTCTTTAAGTGTACCATGTCCAACAGCTCTGGGTTTGACATGGCCTTGTATGTTAAGCAGAGATCACCTCAGAGTAGACGATATGCGACAGAGTATAGCTGGAGTTTTTTAAGGTGGTCAGCATAGGGCATCTGCTTTAGGCCTGTGATTCTTTTAGTGAGGTATTTCTGTGGCCTTTCCTGTTGTTGCAGATGTCTTGAGAGGTACATACCAAATGGGGCATTGTATTCTATAATGGGTCTAATGAGGGAGTACAGTGGAGCAATGACCTCCTTTTTTCTGGATGAAAACCCTTAGTGATGAGGTGTGCCACATAGAAGGATTTCCTGACTGTTGTGGCGATGTGGTTATTGAAGGTGAGACCACTGTCCACCTGTGTCCCTAAGTCTCTTATCACACTTTCGGTGTTTAGTGTACTGCCACCTATGTGGTAATTCATGGGTACATGTTTTTCCCAAAGGGGATAACTATACATTTCTTAGCATTGAGCCTGAGCCCATGGGTCTGGCACCAAGCATCTGTATCTGTAAGGCCCTTTTGTAGAGTATCAACATAATTTGGGGATTCAATAATGGCTCCCAGTTTGCAGTCATCTGCAAACTTTGTTAGCCAGAGTCCCTTAGTGTTGGCCCGTACTTCAGAGAAGTAGATGCCAAACAAGAGAGGTCCCAGGACTGAACACTGAGGTACTCCACTTGTCACTTGTCTGGAGTTGGATTTGGAGTCAGCTACATTTACAGTATGGGTTCTGTCAGTAAGCCATTTGGTAACCCATCAAGTGACGTAGGGATTAATGTCCAACTTAGTAAGTTTATCTATGATTCCAGAGTCAGGGATGGTGTCAAAGGCCTTAGCAAGGTCCAGATAGGCTGTGTGGACTGCCTTACCCTCATCCACGGCTCTGGAGACTGATTCAAAGAAGTCAATCAGGTTCAGGAGACAAGATCGGCCCTTCACGAACCCAAACTGGGTGGGGTCCAGTGTTTAAAGGTTGCCAGTGTCTTTGTTTATGAGTTCCATAATAATACGTTCCATGGCCTTGCCAGATCAGGCTTGTCAGACTGATGGGGCGGTAGTTCCCGAGATCCAAGGTGGATCCCCCCCTTGTGGAGTGGGATAACTGTAGCTGTGCACCACTCAGTGAGCATGAAGCCTGAGGTGAGGGTATGATTAAACATGACACTTAGGTGAGGTGCCAGCTCATTTTGTAGTTCATGTAGTACACAGCATGGGATGTCATCTGGTCCCATGGATGCTGTATTCTTAGCTTTGGAGAGTGCATTTTTTACCAGTGTGGCTGTTATTACCAGAATTTGGCAATCTTCCGGTATTGAGATGGGCCATTTAGGGGGTGAGAGGGGGGTGAAGTTGGCACTGAATCGATCTGCCAGGATATTGGCACTATCCTTGGGATCAGTATATTTATTGCCATTCTGTTGTTGCTCAGAGCAGATCTGAGCATTGCCATTTAGATTCTTGACATAGTTATAGATTGCCTTGTGGTTGTCTTTGGAATCTTTGGCAATTTTATTTTCGTAACTAGCTTTGGAGCATTTTATGAGGGATCTCAGATTCTTACTGAGGCTGGTAAGGGAGTTTTTTACATCCTGGGATTTTCCTCTTTTCTGCAACAGTTTCTTCCTTTTGTTGTAAAGTTTGTTTATGGCAGGGGACCACCAGATTGCCTTCCTTTTTTTGGAGGAGAGCATCTTGGTTCTATTTGGGATTGCACGATTCATGCATGAGTGGATGTGCTCGTACAGTGCACAGTGTAGGACTCAGCAGTTGAACTTTCAGTTCCCTTCTGCATGGGTGTCATGAAATTTGTAACTTCTGACTTGAGTAGCATGAAGTTGTCTTTGGAGAAGTTTTTTTTATGGAGGTTTCCTTACTGGGGGGAGGGGGGTGTGGATGTTAAGGGTGATTATGTTATGGTCTGACCTGACCAACGAGGGGATGACCATAGGTGTGGAGCAGCGATTTCCCATGTTGGTAATGACCAGGTCTAGGATATTGGAGCTCCTGGTGGGACTATGGATTAGTTGATCCAGGGCTTTGGAATTTATGAATTCCAAGAACTGTTTGGCAAAGGTGTTGGTACATGAGTAGTTTTCCCAGTTAATGGCAGGGTGGTTGAAATCACCCAGTATTAAGGTGTTTGGTTGTATATTAATATTTCCAGTATGTTTAGAAAGGTGTAGTGAGAATCTTGGCGTAATAGGCACTTTTCTCACACAGGAAAATAAATTTAAACATTAAAAATAGTATGTGGAAGGTTTCCCCAAAGGGAACTTCTCTATCCAGAAACAGAACAGCAGAATCCAACTGTCGAGCCTTAAAAGGCCACAGAGGAGCCCTCTTTCTGGTGGCAGAAAAACTATGAAGGTCATGGCACAGAAACCTGTCTTTTGAGTCAGTTGAGATTGAGTTGACTAATGGTTTTAGCACATGGAAAGTATCCTGAAGTTTTGCAAGCTGGCTGGCCATTATATCCTATGCAGGATAACACCCATATAGCTTTGGCTAATGCAGCGGTTTAAGACAATCTCTGCATTTTTTCATGAAGCACTAATTTTTAAATGGAAAGATGTGAGCCAATCATACCTTGCATTTATCACAGCCAATCAGCATTAAGGATTTGTGAAACTGCACCTAGACAAAATTACAAGGCCTGCTTAAAATCCCTTGCAGATTAGGTGCAGCTGAAAACTGGGAATACATAAATCCCTCAGCAAGTCATTGTACCTATTCACAGTGGCTGAAGCTTATTTTGTACCTCATCAGTGGACAAAGGCTTTAATTAGGGATCATATGATGGATAAGTATTATCTGCTCATTGCAATTAAGGTCATAGGCTGATACTAGACAGGTGGTCTATGTGGCCATTTAGAAGCCTAGACTTTGTGTAAAAAAAACTATTAAACAAAAGTAAATTCGACTAAGGAAAACCATATTACATACACCAGAGGTGAATTTGTGAATACCCATCCAGTAGTTGAGATAGATTTTTAAACTGGCCAATGTATTTAAATGTCTGGCAAATCTATTCTAAAGGTGGTAGAACCTTTAAGACAGAGACAGATATTTCTCATCTCTATGTCTTGTTTATTTTACAGTGAAGATACAAGTCTCAATCAAGAATTTGTGATACTTTTATATTTCTTCATTTGAAGAAGATTGAATAGGACAAGGTCTTTAATACACAGAGGAGGTTATGCAGAGGCTAGCACAGTGATGCCTGGTATAGATGGAAAACTGAAAAGGAGCTGCTGACAAGTCCATAATTCTGAGAAAGATAAGGCTTGTGATGACTTTTAGTTCAGAAATGCTGGATCCTCTCAGCTTGCATAAGGTGTTTGCAAAAGTGCATCATAAATGGGGAATTATATTTTAAGCCAAGCCTAACATAGGAAGAGTAAAGGAGATTAAGACTTATTTAGATTTACACTTTATGCCTTTAATAATTAGTTAAGCTAAATGATTTTCTTAATATGGCTGATATATGGTACTCAAAGGAAGATCATCATGAGTGAATTTATATAATCTGTAATGACTTTCAGTTTTAGAGGAAGCCCCACTAATGTGATAAGCAGATGGGTAGACTTGTTTGCCAAAATTAGTACTCAAAGCTTTGGGCAGTGAGCTTCAGCCTATGGTAAGTATATAAGGTGTTGGCATGGACATATCTTCCTTGGAAGGTGTTAGTGTCGACTGGTGAATTTATATTGCTGCCTAACATTTCCTGCCAAAATCCATAGTCACACTAGAAATAAATGTTAAAGATGAGGGAGGTCAGGAACAAGCCCTGAAGGACATCACTGGTGGCAAAACAAGTACCAGTCACCCTAACTGTATGTGTTTTATATGTGTCTTATTTGGCTCTCCAGTGGGTTACATAACAGATAATGTTTAGACAGATGAGCTTGTCAACAATGCCAGCATGGAGATTCTGTCAAATGACTTGGCTAAATCTAAACAGAACTACTGAAGGTCAATTCAATGTGCAATAACTGTGAATAAATCCCTAATATCTGGTGTGGCTAATATGGCATGATTTTTACCCATTTTAGTTCTCAACTAGTCCAACAAATAGCATGAATCTTGGAGTTTAAACACATGATCTACATAAATCACTAGTGGTTCACTTTTACAGCCTCTGGCAGAAATAATTGGTATCAAAGGTGGATCATTGACATTCTTTTGTACTTTAGGGATATAAATTATACATGGAATGATTAAATATTGAACTTTGACAAATGCGTATACTGTATCATAGGTTCATAGGTGTGTACTAGGCTAATGGCTCTGGATCCTTTACAAGCCTAGCTCATAGAAGTGCCCTGGCATTGTGCCACCTGATGTTAGTTCCCTCTGCCTCTATCAAGTAGAGTCACTGGAGTGATCCCCAGGGCGAACTTCCTATTTCCCATCCACTTATCAAGATTTCTATTGAAGAGGGTCAGTGAGATGCTCTGCTTGACATGTATGGGAAGTATATTTCAGAGCATGGGCAATCTCTGGGTTATGAACCTGTCCCTCCAGCATGTTCTGTTGATTGTGGTAATGAGGTTGTGATCTCTGGAGCATGTGATACGGGGGTATTGGGATTTCTTTAGATGTAGCATTTCTAACAGAGCTGGGTCAGACATGGCTTTGTAAGTCAAGCAGAGATTGCCTTTTAGTAGACGATATGAGAGAGAGAACAGCTGGAGTTTTTTTGAGTCTATCCATGTAGGACATGTGTTTAAGGCCTAGGATCCTCTTCATGAGGTACTTTTGTGGCCTCTCCAGCTGTTGCAGGTGTCTTGTGAGGTACATGCCAAATGGGGCATTATACTCTATGACTGGTGTAACGAGGGAAGAGTAGAGAGAAATGATGATCTCTTTCTTCCTGTATGCAAAACCCTTGGTAATGAGATGTGCCACATAGAAGGACTTTTAGGCCACAGTGGCAATGTGGTGGACGAAGGAGAGGTTGTTGTCAACCTGTGTCCTCAGATCTCTTATAATGCCTTCTGTGTTCAGTGGGCTCCTGTTGATGTGGTAATTAGTGGGAACTGAGTTTTTTTCCAAAGGGGATGATGACACATTTTTTGACATTAAGCTTAAGGCCATGGTTTTGACAGCAGTCATTAGTCTCAGTGAGGCCTTTCTGTAGGATGTCTGCATTACTTGGCAGTGGCGGCTCATGATATTGGACTGCAGGACTGCAACCCCACCCCCCAGCTGTAAACCAAAATTTAAAAAAAATCCCAGCTGTAAACCAAAATAAAAAAAATCCCGGAACTCCACGCATGCATGCTCAGAAACTTGAATCCGGACTGCTGTTTAACCAGTCTAGATTTGGAAAGAAGGCAGCAGTCTACAGATGCTCCAGAAGTCTATGCAGTTACAACTGCTTAGAGTAGATGGGGATCAAACTGCTAGATTTGCAGTCTGTGCATGCTCAGAACGAGCTAGAGGCAGTGTGTGTGTGTGTGTGTGTGTGTGTGTGTGTGTGTGTGTGTGTGTGTGTGTGTGTGTGTGTGTGTGTGTGTGTGTGTGTGTGTGTGTGTGAGAGAGAGAGTGTGTAATGCTCCAGTTAACTATAACTGGTGGCTAGAGACAGTAACTTAGGTTCAAACCCTCAACATTGGGTGCAGGTAGCAAGAACCTGAATTCCCTCCCCACCACCACTTGTGAAAAAGCATTCAGATTTTTTGTCTCATATTTTTGGTCTGTTCTGTTCCTCATAAAAGCTGTGGTTTTCTGGATTTTCAATTCACTAAATAATGACAGACATTTGAATTTCAGACTTCATATTCTTCAGAAAGTGCATAGTAACATGGAACATTTTATTCTAGTAATTTTCTAAGTTTATCAGATCAATATTTGAAATTTGTCCTTTTTTTGGGCTGTATTCCCCCATTATTGGGTTTGTGCAGGCTTTTTTGTGATAAGAGGTTGAGAGCTATGGTAAGAACCGAATTCACTAAATGATAGCCATTTAAGTTTCAGTCTTCCTGTCTTTCATGAAACAGCTGATATGGCATAGTGGTATGCTACTCTGACTGTAGTGCACATGGTCCTGGGCTCATGACTTGGCACTAAAATGCATGGCAGTAGTAAAGCATTTGATTCTAGCAACTTCCCAAGGTTATACAAGCAATATTTAAAATCTGTCCCTAGTTTTTGGGCTTTTGCTCCCCCCCAATAAATTTTGGCTTTTTCCAGATTTCTTGTGCTCATGTGCTGCAAAGTTGAGAGATACAGTTGAGTGTCGAGTGGATTTCACAAGGAGCTAAGAGCTTCAGGGGAAGAGACATTTAGTGCTGCTTATGCTGAGTCTGCTTGCATTGTTAATAGCACAACAGATAGTATACTTGCTTTCAATGCAAAAGGCTGTGGGTTCTACTTCCACAGTATGTCAAGGCATAGCTAGTACTCTGCTGTGTTGTACTTTGAAAGGGGGTTGATGCTGCAGTCCTGAGAATGTCCTCTTTGGCAGAGATATCTAGTAACTATCAACCTGTTATCAGTTTGCCATCCATTCCCTATTGCAATATCACTAGCTTATCATTTTTTAATTTAACACGGGCAATTTATTCCTCAAGGGCAACAGGTACTTTATTTGTAGATGAAACAATAAAATATAAAGCTGTTTGCTAGCAGCAACCTCTTCATTAGTTACAGATCTCTTTAATGTGGAGTTATTTAGATGACTTTTGCTTCTGCAGTGATTGTGCATATGTACTTAATTTGGTGGATTGTAGAAGTTTGAGTAGACTTTTATGATGGAAATGTTCTGAATTGGGCAGTTTTGCCATTATTGGTGCATGCGTTTTGTTTCATTGTTTACTAGAAAAATGTTCAAAACAATAAATTTAAAATGCCGTCTAACAACCATACTGCATTATACAAGGAATATAATTTAATGCAATCAGGAAGGTGTATCAAAGAACACATGTATGTTTCATATGCAAGGGGCCTATGATTTGAAAACAGCCCAAAGTTAATCTTTATCTGTCACTGGCCAAATGTGTTCTCTTTGAATGTGGGTTTCAATGTTGTTTCAATGAATGTGAGTTTCAAGGGCAGAGAAGTTTTAATGCTGTCTATTTTCATTGTGGGCCTTACAAAGCCATGTCTGACCCAGCCCTGTTAGAAATGTTACACCTAAAGAAATCCCAACCCCTCCATACCACATGCTCTAGGGACCTCAACCTCATTACCACAATCAACAGAACATGCTGGAGGGACAGGTTCATAGCCCAGAGACTGCCCATGCTCTGGAATAGACTTCCCATACATGTCAAGCAGAGCACCTCACTGGCCCTTTTCAAGAGAAATCTTGATGAGTGGATGGGAAATAGAAAGTTCACCCCAGGGATCACTCCAGTGGCACTACTTGATGGAGGCACTGGGAACTAATGGTGGCATGTCGCCAGGGCACTTCTATGGGCTAGGCTTGTAAAGGCTCCAGGGCCATTGGTCTAGTACACACCTATGAACCTATGAGACTGCATTGCTTTGTTTAGTAGATGTCTATTAGTGTTTGTGCTGTAAAATATAAAATAAAACTTTTAAATGAAATCCAAATCATTGTAGAAGTAAAGCAGTATGCACATTACAGTGTTTATGGTAAATGGGGTGAAATAGCCAAGTAATGGGACATTGAAATGGCTGCAGGGGGGGAGGCTCCAATTGACCTTGATTTTGTCATGTGGAAGGGTGGCAAACTCAAAGAAAGCCCAGGCTGTACTATACATCTCCACTGTCCAGATTTTCACAGAATTAATAGATTTTTGCTTCTTATTTTTGGTTTGTTCCACATAAAATTTGTGGTTTTCTGGCAAATCATTTAGGAATAAAGTCACTAAATAATGACAAACATTGAGTTTCAGCCTTCATACTCTTCAAAAAATGCATGCTAAAGCAAAACCTATTATTCTATCAACTGTCTAAGTTTATAGAAGAGCAATTTTTAGTAGAAAGAAAATGTGGAAGATTTACAATTAACAAATAATTGCAATGATCAGAGTTATAGATTGCATTTATTTCAGAAATGCATGTAGATTCTCTTATTTTGTCAGCTGCTCAACTTAACAGTACTAATAGTAAACAGTTCCCTTCTTTGACAGGTTCTCAGCTGTATTGCTTGGCTATTTTATAGTTTTGCATCACATTTTTGTCCATTTTTCATAAAATTGTGTTTTTCTGGCAAATTAGTGGCAAATCATTAAATATTGAAGTTAGAAAATAATGACAGACATTTGAGTTTCAGATTTCATACCCTTTAGAAAATTCATACTAATGCAAGACCTACTATTCTATTGTCTTTCTAAGTTTATAAGAGCAACATTTAAAAATTGTCCTTATTTTTGGGCCTTTGTCCCACTTCTATTTATGGCTTTGTCCAGATTTCTTGCTCTGAGATTGAGAGGTATGACAAATGTGTCAGGGCCATCACTATCAGCCAGAGACATTTCAAATGTTGACATACTTGATGCACCCCATTCCCCCATGTAGTGACTATGGATGTGTCCAAGCAAGGCAAGGAGCAGTTATGCAATGTAAGTGTGAAAAGTATCCCCCCATCCAAGGTAGACACAAGTACTACAGTGGCTTTTCATCTATCCTTGATTTTGCAAAATGTTCTGGTTTTCTGTCATATTTTTATATTGTTGATTTATGCTTCTTATTATTCAGAAAATGCATGTTGTTGCAGTGCATGTTGCTCTATGTTTAAGTAGCAATGTTTTAATGACCATCAAGTAAGCTTGTCTGAGATTGTAAGATACAAGTACGATTTAATAAGCATACTGTTAAAGAATTACCAACATTGAAAGCCTTTTCGTTGTTGCCATGCAGAGAATATTTACATAACTAGATAACGTATAAGCCTTAGGTATTGAAATGCATATGACAGTATTTGTACTAAAGGACAGGATTACGGTATTTTTAGAAGCTCATTACATTTGTTGGAGACTTGCAGTCATCGTTGCAGGCTTTACCCGTAAACTAAACAGAATGCCAATCTATCGTGTGGTCCATAACCTGTGCTCTAATCCTTTAAACAATTTATCTTGAGCTTGTTTCTTGTTTGCCCTTCATTTTCTACTTTGATCATGTTTACCTCATGAAACAAGTAGATAGTTGTCAGGCAGCAAGTCTTTTTTGGATAAGAAACATTTTTACATGTGGGGGTATCACAGAGATTGCTACTTTCAGCATATTACTTGGTAGTTTTATAAAGCTGAAAATTAATTACAATTAGAACTGCAGTGCAAGGAGAAATGGTTGAGCTGAGTGCTGCTTGTTTTTTTTTAATGCTTGACTTTGACTGGCATTCCAGTAATGTATTTAAAAAGTAATTTATTTTTACATGCCTCACAACCTTTTTGTTATCATCTAGAATTTGGTGATTCCCTATATCTGTGTTAATTAGGTTCATGATGATGTGCTCCATATCCTTACATATCAGACTCATCAGGCTAATGGGACAATAATTTACAGGGTCTGTAGTCGCTCCACCTTTATGGAGAGGGATGACTCTAGCAGTGCGCCATTCAGCAGGGACAAAGCCTGAGGTGAGGCTGTGAGTGAACAGGGCACACAGATGTGGTGCCAGTTCACTTTGTAATTCATGTAGAACACAGCCAGGGATATTGTCAGGTCTCATGGAAGCTGTATTCTTGGCCTTGGACAATGCAGCTTTAACCTGTGCTGCAGTAATGCTGGGTGCCCAGCATTCTTCCGGAATTGAGATTGGTCCTTTGGGGGGATAAAGTTGGCACTGAATCTGTCGGCCAGTATGTTGTCAATATCTGTTGGCTCAGTATAGTAGGTACCATTGTGCAGTAACTCAGAACAAATCTGGGTATTGCTGTGGAGATTCTTGATATAACTATAGAAGTCTTTGTGGTTGTTTTTAGTGTCTGCCGCAATTCTGCCTTCATAGCTGGCTTTGGAGGTTTTGATGAGGGATCTCAACTTTTTGTTGAGGCTAATAAGGGAATTTTTCTAGTCTTGAGACTTTTCCTTTTTCTACAATGTTGTAGAGTTTATTAATGGGAGGGGACCACCAGATTGGCTTCCTTTTTTTGGAGGAGAATGTCTTGGTTCTGTTGGGTATGGCTAGTTCCATGCATTTATGTACGTGTTCGTACAGTACATTGGTGTATGATTCGGCAGCCATGCATCTATTTTCCATTGGCATGGGTGCTGTGAAATTAGCCACTTCTGATTTTAGGAGTCCAAAGTCAGCTTTGGAGATGATTTTCATGGTGGATACCTTTGCGGGGGTGTGGGTGAGATGTGGATTTCCATGGTGATTAGTTTGTGGTTAACCAGGGAGGAATTGAATATTGGTGTAGAGCAACAGTTACCATTGCTAATAATAACCAGGTCGAGGGTGTTGCTTCCTTTAGTGGGGGTAAGAATTAGCTGGTCCAGGGCATTGGAATTGATGAATTCCAGGAAG
Source organism: Protopterus annectens (assembly GCF_019279795.1). Taxonomy (NCBI): domain Eukaryota; kingdom Metazoa; phylum Chordata; order Ceratodontiformes; family Protopteridae; genus Protopterus; species Protopterus annectens. The sequence continues at coordinate 948,057,191 of NC_056734.1, read as the reverse complement.
GGTTGGGGGCAGTACATTGGTGCATGAGTAGTTTTCTCAGTTGATGGAGGGGTAGTTGAAGTCACCTAGTATGAAAGCATTGAGATGGATCTTAATAATTTTCAGGGTGCTTAGGAATGTGGAGTGAGAGTCTTTGGACATGGTTGGGGACCTATAGCACTCTACGACCTGAATCGCTGTCTTACCCAATGTTAATTGTACCTTGAGTATCTCAGATGCATTATGCTGGGCTACTCTAGTGTGCATATCCTTTATGAATATGGAGACACCACTGCCTTTGGAGCTTTGGTCCATGTTCTGGGGCCAAAAGATGTGGAATGAGTTATAGCCTGGTAGCACAGGGATGCTTTCTGCTGCTTTAAACCAGGTCTCCATTACAGCACAAATGTCAATGTTCTCCATTTTGAGGAGTGCTTCGAGTGAGTGCATCTTGAGATTTAGACTTCTAGCATTGAGCAGTATGACCCTCAGATTGTATTTATTTATAGCTTTTATGTTGGTAATTTGGTCTTTGGAATACTGCCTAAAAAAGAGCCTTAGCCATTATCCGGAAACCCAGGGGTGACAGATGCATGTCATCTCTGGCAAAGCATTGAGCTCTGTCAATCATGTCATCCCAAGCAGACAGATACTGGATCCCCTTAGAATGACACCAGAAACTTAGCCAATTGTTGGTCAATCATTTTCTGTTTGTACTGCAGTATCATTCTGGGCAATGGTAGGATGCTGCTCAGGGCTATGGTCATACCTGCCTGGGCCACATAATCCAAGAGCTCCACCATGTCTCTTTTCATGTAGCCCAGTGAAGTGCATCTCAGGTCATCCACACCCACATGGACAATGATAGAGTCATACTTGTACTTGTTGTGGAGTGACCTGAGTGTGTGTGTTATGTGTTGTATTCTGGCACCTGATAGACAGTTGACTGTTACCTTCTCCTTATTCAACATAGTGAGTGGGACATCAGTGTGCCTCACTATTGAGTCACCTATGATTATTGCATTGGGCAAACTGTTTTGCCTTAGGGGCTTAGGTTGAGGGGCAGACTGTGTAGGTGAGCTACGTGTCTTGTGGTTTGTGGTGTGTTGTGGTGGTTGAGTGCATTTCTGCCTTGGAGGTCTCTGATGTTGGGGTAGATTTCTATTGAGAGTCTCCATGAATTTGGGTGTGTGGCTTGTGTTTTTATGTGAGGGTTGTGATGATGGGTGTTCTGGAGGGATATGTGTTCCATGTGGTGTGGTGCAAGTATTGACCTTCTCCTCTTGACCAGCTATTCTGGTCTTGGCTGGAGAGTGCATGGCTTCTAATTTGGAGATATACGCTCATCTCTCACAAGTCTGAGTGTTGGTAGGTAAGAGGAGAGGTTGTCTGTGTACATGAGGAGTTGCCCATTCATCCTTAGCTCATACAAAATTATGTCAATATTAGAATATGCTAAACTGACTTCATTTTTAGAAACTAAACTATAACATTGATCATTTGAAGCATTTTATGCTGTACAATGTAGAACTCATCAAAACAACTCCACCTCCTTTGTCTGGCTTCATTATCCATAAATTATCTGATGATAGATCTTGCAACACCTGTGTTTCTTCTGATGTCAGATTATAATACTTTTATCTTGTGTACATGTTAATGATTTAAGAATATCTGTTTTTATCATTCTTTCAAAAACTGTAAGAATCAGTATCAATGCTGGGTTGTTTGTTAATACCACTTAGTCTTTATTGTTGTCAAATAACAAAGAAAAATTGAGTTTACACATGAAGATTTTCATTTCCATCAAAACCTTATCAGTAGTCATGAGTTGGAATAAAATAATAAATACATACCATGTTCACTGATATCATTCTTAACATCATACAGTGAATCCTTGAAACCATCTTCCTCAACACCACTCTCATTTATGTTCAAAACTGATGAGAGAAATTACTGTCACTGTTTACACATGGGAATCTCTGAAGTCTTCTCAATGGAATATTCTTTAAAAAGGCTCCAGAGCCCTTGTCAATTCCTTCTTCAAATACATCCAACATACCCAGTGAACTTTTATTTTTATTTATTTATTTTTTTGGCTTCCTAACAAGTGTGATAAATTCCTTTTCTCCTGTATACTTAAATGTAACTGAATTATCACCCTTAAGGCCTATAACCTGCTTAGCCTGACCAATAGGATAAGTGCTCTTAACAACATATGGATGTTTGACTCGACCCATTTTTTTTTAAATTTTCTGCTTCTTAAGATAATTTTTTTACTGATTTTGTTATATATCTCATCAAAATTAGACCTATAGGAGCAGAAAAAAGTCAGACGAACTGATTTGATTTGACCTTTCAGCTCAGCCTTCAAATTGTCCATTCAATTGTTGTTATACTTGATGATAACTTCTAAATATTTTTAGTATTTCAAAATATTCAACCCCAATTCTAAAATGAAACTTACTAATTCACTAGGTAATGCTGACCCACAAATAATCCCATTTGGGAATGAAAAAAAAAAACTCAAACCCATAGATAAGTACAGTACATTGAATTACTCTTTGAAGAATTGATTGCCCACCTGTGACATTTTGTACTTCAAGAGTTTCTTTTGGAGCGCATCCATTGTTTTGGAAAGAGAGCTGGAAGTTGCTTTTGAACTGGAATCATAGAAAAGAGGTGCAGCATCCAAAAATTGAGAAAAATCACTGGTGTGGATAGCTCCATTGCCTGACAACTTCTGGGACAACAAACTGTTATCCCTGTGAATAACCTTGGTGTATGTCTGGTTCCTTTTAGCATTTAATCTGCTATCAGAAGAATCATTCACAATAGATGAACGCATGCATTCCTTCCTTAATCCCATTTGATGAAGTCCTACATTGTTTTAGTTTTAATAGCAATTCTGTGAGCCCGTCTGGTATACTCGCCAAAACATTGGTGATGGCATTATCCATACTATATTATCCATACTGATGCCAAAGAAGTGTAACCATTCCTAAAAGAATGAATCCAAGGTAAACAGTGGAAACTCAAGCAAAAAGGTCTGTACAAGCACAAACAGAGAGAAAAAAGGTAACAATAAACAAAAACTCAGACGCTTCTTGAAAAGATACATTTTGATCAGTTAAGTGCTTTAGTTCACATTTATTCTAAACTTCTTCTAAACTAACCATGAATGCTAAAGTATATAAATCATTTAAAAATCATATGACTTGATTACCACCAATAAAATCAGAAAGTTATCACCACTGAGAAGAAAATAATCTTACATTTTTTCTGTTTACCTTTTAAAATATTACTAGCAGTAATAAAATCATTCTTGGTGGTGTGTCTGTACTCACATTTTTTTGTAACACAAAAACAACACTGTATTGAAATGTTTACATTTTCTGCCATTTGGTCAATGCATTCTTCTGATTTTTTTCTTTTTTTTGTTTTTATAAAACCTGTTTTCCCAGTAGGTATCCCACAATGTAATCATTAGAGCCAGGAGAATTAGTATATACTTACCTGCATTAAAATTTAGATGCCATTTCTCAGCCCCTTAGATAGTCCCCAGAGGACCTACTAAAGGCTTACTTCAGCACTTTTAATTGTTCTTACTTTCTTAATGTTAACCTCAAATATGTCAGTTTCGAAGATGTCAATGAATATTGGTCACATGACCTCATTCATGCCAATAACCACTTCTCTTTATTTTTAGTTCCCTTAATTTAATGCATTTGCTTCCTTTTGCCATGCTTCCATGTGTTTAGCTAAGTTCCCTCCTGTTCCAAAATCTCCCTTCAGTTTTCATCGGTGTGCTTATGAGGGACAGTGTCACAAGCTTTACTGATGATGTTAAATATAACATTTCCTTTTTGCTTTGCAAATTCCCATCATAAAATTAAGTCAGTTTGAGCTTACAAGAACTCTACTTTGCAAAGATGAGTAGGTACCTGTTTTCCAGTATCTTTTCTCCAAATGTCCTTGCTACTGAATTCTAAAGTTAATTGTAGCTCCCTCTTCTAGACTGGCATTGCTATGGTCTTCCAGTCAGCCCTTTCAAACGTTGCTGCTGACAAGTGACCAATTAAGAAATTCTGTTGGAGGATCTTGCAAGTATACCTGTCATGTACTGTATGAATTTGAACGTCTGTTGTCAGGTTCTTATAAATTATCTTGTTTTTTTAACATGTCAGATTTCCTTTTTACAGCTTCACTTGGTATATTACTGTTTGTCTGATGACTTCTAACTTCCCTCTTACCCCTTCCATATACTGACATTCTTTCTTCATTCCTTTTAATGAAAGTGGAAACAAAGAGTACACTGGGGGGAATTTAATAAAGTCTACACATTTTTTTCTTGTGTGAGCATCATGGTGCTCTGCTAACATGGCCATGAACATTTTTAGATTCAGTAAGCGCTGCTGAGAGGTGCACACGAGTGCACCAATATGGAAACTTCTGTGGCATGCAAATCACGTCATAAGCTGGTGAATCTCATGCAAATGAGGCAGACAGAGCGATCCAGCAAGCAGATAGGCAGCTCTGCAGACACCATGTCAGTGTCTGTAGTGTACACAGAAAACTTCCTTGTACAGGAATATAGACAGACAAAAGGGGCTGTAAAAATGTAGACAGTTAGGCAGAAATGGCATATCACATACAGCTATGAGCAAAACTATCCTCTGTGTATCTGACAAACTAAAGGAAATAAGTAAAATTAAATTATTTTTTTTAATAATCGGAGCATGTTTGCACTGTGTGCCACAGTGGGAAAACATGCTTTATAAAAAAAAAAAAAAAAAAAAAATGGAAAAAACAAAATTAGTATTATATGTATTACAGGACCCTGCATGGAGTATCTCCAATGGTGCATCGGTGCTGTTGCTAACATGGTAGGGCTTTCAAACATGTAGATTCCATGCTGTGAGCATGGGATAACCATGTTGTTTATAGAGGTGGTAGCTGACATCAGGAGAGGGTGTGTTCAATGACTTTTACGGTTATTTCAGCATGTTTGCATGGTATGCCGCAGTGCTGACTGTATCCTTGCAGGGGGTGTGTGCACTCACTTCTAAGCTTTGTTTAGCTAAGGGGAGCGAGTTTTAGTGTGTTTGCACAGCGCGCCATCATGCTGAGAGAGGAAGTCTTTGGAGGTGTGTATACACACCCACTGAAGAATGCCATAATGAGGCACACACACAAACTAGGAACATCATAGAGCATGTGTTTGGGCATTTGAAGTCATGGTTCTGATGCCTCAATTTATCTGGTAGAGCCCTGCAGTATTCTTCAGCCACATGTGCCCATATGTACACAGTATGTGCCATGCTGCACAATATGATCATATGGAAACAGCTGCAGCAGGATTAGCAAAGGGAAGGGATACATAGCCCCCCCCCCCACCAGTGCCTACATCACCACAGCTACAGTCACAGGAGGACTCATGGGCAGAACCCCCTGATGATGGCTCTATAGGCAGACATAGGCATGCTTAGTATGCCCTGGTGTTGCTTAAGAGACAACACATAGCACATTCACTGACAACCTAGGGTCCCAAGGATTGACACCGTACTCACTTACATATAGCAAAATTGTTGATGCTAGACAACCCACACAACCTGCACCTATCCATACATTGGCTGTGTACTGTTTGCATCGCACAGAGTCAGGCCTGAACTACAGTCCTGTCAACTGCTTCATAAGGTAAGTCCTTGTAAGGATTACTATAATATGGTATCATATGTATGAATCTGCTGCATTTATGCAAGGAAATATATTGGGCTATGTGGACAGAAGTAACATCCACATGGGACTACAGGTACCCAGTCCAATAGTATGTGTTCCCTAATAATCATTGGGCATCATGGTTGAAATATGCACATCAGTCAAGGGAGAAGTGGTCTCATGATATTTGGACTACTGCCTATCCCTATAGATGATGTGCTGTTATTTTCCCACCCCAACATAGCAGTGTTTCCATATAATAGCTTTAACAGTAATTCAGCAATGGTATATCAGCAGACCAGGCAATCTCAGTGCTGTAACATAAACTTGATCACACATTGTATGTCACATGTAATGCAGAAATAACAACGTACATATTTATGCTGTTGATTGTGTGATGAATGACTCCACTGTGTCTGGCAGCCTGTATGGCTCAGTATACTAGGGAAGTTAGCATGGGTGATGGTGTTGATGCTTCTAATCTGGAAGTAGGCACATCTTTTGCATGTGAAGTATTATGATGTTGGTGTTTTCACAGACTGTCAGTCTGGGTGTGCTATAACATTATGAACCTCAGTCACATATTAAGTACAGCAGACAGCTGGGGAATACCATGAAAATTTTGAGCGGCGTACAGTACTGCAGAAACAGGGACAGATCTCAATGTCTGTAACATACCTCTCAACCTCTTAGTGCAAGAAATCTGTACAAAGCCCAATAAAATGCTGGGACAAAACCACACAGATAGGGACATATGTTAAATGTTGCCTCATGAATGTACACAGTTGCTAAAATAACAGGGTTTGTTTCAAAAGACATTTTTCTGAAAGAATTGAAGTCAGGCACTCAAACATTTTCCACTATTTGAAGATTTCAATCCTGAGTTCATCTAAATGATTTGTCAGAAAACCACAAATTTTATGAGGAACAGACCAAAACTATAAGCCAAAACTCTGGACATTCTGTGAAACTGTGGACAGTTGAGAGGTGTAGTCTGTAATACACAAAATCCTGGACTGGAGCACAGATAGGTATGGCCTGGTGCCACTTTATAAGTACTGACAGTCATATTGGGCATGCCCAAACACTTGGTAAAATAAGTGCAATTCTATTGCCCTGTCATTAGACTGACCTGTTATGTATAGATACGTCTATACATACAGACATATATGTATACATATCCGTCTGTCACTATCTCTGTCTCACATACATAGTATATCTATAGCTCTGTAGTGTCAAATCGATATATACCAATCTATATAGCTCTATATATATATATATATATATATATATATATATATATATATGTATATGTATATATATATATATATATATATATATATATATATATATATATATATATATATATATATATATATATATATATATATATATATATATATATATATATATATCACATTGATACATAGAATCTCCCCATATATCTACATAACACATATACATATCATACACACAAAGCTACATTTATGTATACATCCCTGTTAATTACATAAATATGTGTGTGGATGTCTGTATTGTCCTACATACCTTAATTAATAATGGTGAGTAAATCAGCACTATCACACATCCATACTGTTGTTCAAAGGATCCAAAGTAAGGGCACAACAGTACATAATCCACTGACCTACAGACCCCTGTGTATGCTGGATGTCACCATATAGAGAGACACAGGTAAGCAGGTGATGTAATGTATAATGCTGTCAATGCATGCATGGACAGGGCACATTGTTCCTGCCCACAGGTTTGCCAATCTAACTGCAAGCAGCCACATATGGCCATACTGGTAAATGTAAACACACAGCTAGGATAATAACAGTTGTCCCACTGCTAGGATACTAGATGGAAATAACAGTATGGAGCAATATCACTCTGCAGACCGCAGATGCTGTTCAACAGAAGCCTAGTTTGTGTAATGCACAAGTATTGTACCTGCAATCACATATACAACAGACTCAACCTGTGGCACATGGGATTCTAATCTCACTCCAGGCTATTTGGTGCACGTGTGTGTGTGTGTGTGTGTGTGTGTGTGTGTGTGTGTGTGTGTGTGTGTGTGTGTGCTCCCATGTGTGTATACCCCTGCAAAACAACTGCCATGCCCTCGTGGGCTATCTATCTTCAATGGTTATGCAATTTTTGGCCCTATAACTTGCTGCTGGCTTCCACACTGCCCTCTTTTGCAAAGCCTGATGATGTCATCCACTTTAAGACTACCAGCTGACAGTGGAGGATAAAGACTTATTCTGTGGTGCATGCAATAACTGCTGTGATCTATAGTGTGTAAGACTAGATAGGTAGAGGTTCTAATCTCACTCCAGGCTACTTGGTGCATGTGTGTGTCCCATGGCACGAATATAATAATCCTGGTAACATAGAAATAGGTAGGGTTTTGCAGAATTTTATTTGTAGTGTGTGATGTGGCCCACCAAAGGACTGACCACAACAAGACCTGCTGATGTCAGCAAGCATAATATGTCCTGAATTGATAGTACTAGCAGACATGAACTGTGTTGCATGCATCACATACTGTGATCTGTAGTGTGTACCATTACATAGGTAAGTGTTCTCATCTACATACAGGCAGGTTGCACATCATGTGTGCCTTGGCATTTGCTGTATGCAGTGGTTGGAAGTTGTGCTAGCCTCAATGTTGCCATGGTTATGTGTGAGCCTGCTCGAACATTTTACATCATGTTATGGAACCATAGGATGTTTGAACTTCATGGGCATAAAGGTCATTCAGCCCTCACAATCACAGACATTTTTATACCTGTAGTTACAGGATCAGCATATTACCCCAGTCCAAAAGGTACACAGGCAGACACACCGTGTTGAGATAATTGTTGCTCAGCCTATCATACAGATGGCATGTGGTGAGGTGCACTGAGGTGGTCTGTGTGCCATTAGGTAGAGTTCTGTTTCCAGGGTGTGTTTAAGTCTGCTAGACAAATATCTCCCACAAGCATGTAATACCAACATCGCATACGAGGTTAATGTCCTTACAGTGGGTTATCCATCTAGTATGCATCCTACAGATAGGCAGCATATGCTATAAAGCAGGGTCACACATTGTCCCATATGCAAGGCACAAATCAATTCTGTGTAGTCTATATGTCACAGATGACAATGACAGTCATTGCAGGCTATCCCCATTGAACACATACTGGAGAAGTGAAGTGACCTTGTGAGGGACCATACTGTTGTGTGCAATTGCCAGTACTGCTTGGAACGTACATCACCAAATGGCTATTGCGCTCAGATATTGGCAGAGTCTGTATTATAAGCTCAACTGCTTAGCTTGTCTAACACCGAAACGTTGACAGCTAAACGGTGAAACCTTAAAATTGCGAACGGCCAGTTACGTGAATTTTTTTCATTGGGAAAGAATTTGCTTGGCCATTATCGGGAATTTGCCCTTTCCCCAATGTACAGTGATCTCAGAGATGGTATATTTAGTTAGTGTAGGTGTGGGAGGGGGGGCACAGCATAATTGGTTGAACACTATTTAAAAGTTTTGCCTTCATGGGAGTAAATAAAGGATCTGAAGAAGGTTTTACCGAAAGTACTTATTCTATGTTCTCTTCATTTGTTTTGTCTTTTAAAAGTTTTATTAAATCACAGATTTTATCATGTCTATGGTGGTACATCTGCATTGTTTTTTACTTAACATCGGGTGGTGTGGGGGGTGAAGCCCCCTACTTTGTTAGGGTTCGGACGTTTATTTTAATTTGCGAAGGCCAAGCGAATTGCAACTGAGATAGTAGCAATAGTCAGATATTCCCTTGTGTGCCATGACAGATACTGCTGTATGATCATACACCCAACAATCACATCTACTGTGGTGAGTCCCCTACAGGCAACCCCCTAATAATACATCATAGGAACAGTGCCACACAATTAGCAGTGTGCTATTACAACCACTATAAAGGGACAGTCCAAGAGACCAGTGTGCCACAATGACAGACAATGCACCCTTGATGTATAGTACATCTTGTGTAGGTGACAGCAGGAGATCAATGACATATCATTATCACATGTTTCCAATAGGCTTAATGCTGTATTCCATATTCCCTGTATGTCTATTCACCCATCTGTATCCTGTTGTACACAAAATCAGTTACATACCTGATGGAGTGCACTATGTGGTGATAGTAAGGTTTTCACAAAGGCATGCTCTGTGCCAGGAAAGTCTCATACAGACTGATTCCCCATAGCCAGCTGTTTGCCTTTTAAACATTCTTCTCAACAGCAGGTGATTGCCTCTAAACCAATCTGTGGGTCTGAAATGCTAACTACAGCTAGCACAGCTGATTTGCACTATCATTAGCCAATGACTTGCAACCACTGTTCAATATATAAGGCCTTTGTGTAGCTTAGGGCCCCTTTCTGATATGTTGTGCTGAACATTACTGGGGTAAGGAGACTACATCATCACAGGGGGTAGGTCTGTAGCAGACACCTTTACAGAGAGATGTGTGTGCTACAGGCTGTAGCTGCTGTTGCTGGTAGTAGACACAGACAGAGAGTGTGAGCACTTTGGAGGACAAAAACTTGTAGGAGTAACTGTGGGAGCTGTGTCAGTCTTGCTGTAGAGCAGAGCCATAGTGAGGCTACCCTTTCTACTCCAAATAAGGCATGTGTTTAAAGTTAGTATACTAGGCAATGGTATCACTAGCAGAGTACTAGGCAACATGTTTGGTGTGCCCTTGGGTAAGACAGGATATAAATACAAGAATATGTCCACCATTTGGACAACTGCCTGGCCATGTGTTACTGTCTGGTAGTAATTTACAGCATGTATGAGGACATGCCTTGTTGCAAGCAGGGACTTCCAATGTATATGGTAACTGTGCAGCTGTGATAATCTGCACAGTGACTTTAGAAGAATTGTGTGGCGCACTCTATTAGTGGCCCTAATTTGCAGTGCCTGCGTAAACATTCTATGTGAGTGCATATTAATGCATGACATGGCACTTTATGCACATACAGTTTTGGTTCATAGATTAGTACTAAGCTAACTGTCCTTGTGAGACATTTTTAAGCCTAGCCAATTATCCATTATGAGACTCAAACCCTGCACCTTGTGTTTGTAAGGCAAACACCTTAACCATTAGTGTGTTCCTACCTGCAGGCCTGTGACCTCCACCTGTGAAAAGCAGACATGTCATTTGAAATGCATTATGTGGATAAACAGTGTATGACTCAGTCATTAATTGCTGCCTTCACAGTACTGGAAATTCACTTCTACACATACCTGGATTTGAACCCAGGACTGTGTTTGGCAAAATGTACCATTTACAAGGAAATTACCAGACTGGGCTACTGACTAACTGCTTCAGCAGGTGTATTTGCAAGATACATGTGCACACATACATGCTGTGATGTACATTTTTTATATCTATCAGTACGTGCATGACTTTATATGGACGTATGTGTGCACCACTGTCCCAGTTGAACATGTATTTTGCCATTATGCCTTAGCAGGCTTCTTTCTACATGTTGCTGCTGAAGGGCAAATTTACCTGCTATCACAAGCCTCATTTACATCCATTATTATGTCTTTGGCTTTCTAATGGTGTACTGTTGCACCACAGTGCCAGGCACATTTCCATTGTTATGCTTTTTAATTTAATTACATTTTAATCAAGTTTGCACAATGTGGCTCAGCACACAGCTCCACTGAAACACACTTAATGACTGTAACTGGCAATTACTATGTTTTCTTTAAACAATCACTTTATAGTAAGAACTGTGGGGCATGCAGGTTAATGCAGTGTTCTGTAGGTGCAATGATTTTGGGTATGAAATACGGGACAGTTGTTTACTTTGTAAGTATGTATTACAGGTTTAAAAACATGTATGGTCAATATAGCTCTATATATCTGAGCTTAGCAAAGCTGTGCGTTGAGGCGCTCCATGCAGCAATGCACTAAAGAAATATAAAGAAAAGAAAAATGGGAAGATAGGAAAATGGTGAAATGGGGTGCAAGCAGGGGGAAAAACATAGTGAAAGGCAGGGAGGGATGTGCAGGAAGGGTGTAGGAAAGAACCATAGCTACCCATTTCTTGAACAGCAACAACTGTGCACTTTGACAAAATTTGTACATGACTTTGAACTCTCAACCCTAAAGAGAGGGGTGAGGTCAACAAAACTGCATTGTCAAGCCAATTGGACCAAATTATATGTGTCCAGTGGACACATGTGTGAAATGGAGAGCTATGTATGGGATGATACTTTTTTGAGACAAGTGCTCATTTTTTTTAAGGTGAGAGCAGAATGCTGGCGAAGGGACATAGGTATGTGTGGAGGAGGTAAGTTGGGTAGGTAAGGATGTATTTGTAGACAGACAAGACAGATAAGACAGCAGACAGGGGTGGTGTGCGACATATGAGGGGGGTGAACACCTTGGATGGGGGGTGTTGTGGAATCCAAATCCATTGTGCCTCCAGACAGCAGCAGAGTGACTCACATCCCCACCCATAGGACTGTTGGCACTGCTCCTTCACTGCCCTGAGGGTGGTAATGCTGGAGGCTGGGCACCAGAGCAAGGCTGTCCCACCAGGTCAGACAGCATGGCCTCAATGAGGTGCAGGTGGTGGTCAAATCCATGGTAGACTATCCTGCACACCAAGACCGGTGGCTCATACCGTGTGACAACACCCCCTCCACCACTGCTCCCAGAGGAGTTCCAGGTCCCATCCCATGGAGCGGTACTACCCAACACCTCAGGCAGTGCAAGGTCAGCAGACGGGGCCCTACCAGTTTGGGTCCCAGATATGCTGGATCCTAGTACCATGGCCAGTTGAGGCAAGGTAGGGGTATCAGCTGGAGCTGGACTACCTTGACGTGCTGTGGTGAATGAGGTATAGCAACATATTAAGGTTAGTAATAATGAAACTATTGTTAGTATTAACAGAATGGAACATCATTTTTAATCATACACATATATATTAATGTATAGTATGTGTAGCACAACAATAAATAACATAACAACCAGTATGGCAACAGTATGCCAGTAAGAAGTAAACGATAAGAGCACCAAAGTTAGTTTAACAAAGTATGTTAATAGTGAATCTTAATAACTCATAACAATACTACATCACATTTTGCAAAAATATAGTTAAACAACATGTTAATACTAAATCATAATAATAAATAACAATAATAAATAAATGAAGATAAGGGGTGGGAAGAGAGAGAGAGAAACAATCCATTACTGACAATGCAGACTATATCCCTGTCAACACTGATACTAAATACTCTGCAGGTGTGTAGTGTCAGTTCTGAGTACAGTGACTACAATTCTCCTATAGTTGATGTAGCATGTACATATATCGCAAGCTATTAGCATGGGTCAGTATGGGCCAAGCAATAACAAATACAGTTATACTACTACACAGAACACTTTCACATAATGTGGACTTTTATAACTACCAAGGTGTTCTGTAAACTTGCATTTCAGGTAATCATTTTTCTGTTAGTCCTGTGACCAGTGGATTAGGCAGTTTTAATTACATTACGTGAAATTGTGACACTTAATCGTCATTTTTGTGTATAATACAGAATCTAGACATCTGGCATGCCTTAGTTGGCAGGGATGGAAATAGATCCTAATAACTGTGATTGCAGGGGACATCTGCAAAACATTTAACTTTATTGATATTGCTGATGACGGTCTGTGAAATGTTAGCACAATCATATCTGCTCATAACATGGGCTACCTCAAACATATACCATATACTATTTGTTCCTGGAGTGGGAATAAAGAGAGCATTATGTGACTAAATTAATTTTGCATTCTAGAACTATTACAGTGCTATACTTGACTGCAGTGAGAGTAGAGCACACATTGCATGGCATACAGCCATACTGCATTTAGTGAAAGAAATCTGTTTAGGAATCAACTATGCTGCTTAACAGTTTATTGGTATTGTTGATAAGTATCTGTGAAATATAACCACAATCTTATCTGTTCATAACATGGGCTACCTTACCCATATACCCTTTGTTCCTGGAGTAGGAGAAAAAGGCAGCATAATGTGACTGAATTCATTTTGCATTCCAGAACTATTACAGTGCTATACATGACTGCAGTGACAGTAGAACACACATGCATGGAATACAGCCATAATGCATTTATTAAAACAGATATCTGTAGGAAATAACAGTGCTACTTAGCACTTTATTGGTATTGCTGATAAATGCCTGTGAAGTCCACACAATATCTGCTCATAGACTGGGCTACTTCAGCCATATACCTTGATTAATTGTAGTAGGAGGAACAGAGACTATTATATGACCAATATTGGCCTGGAGACAGCCTTTGGCTATCCTATGAGTAAAACAATGTAGTTTCCAGGCCATTACTTTTGCATTCTACAGCTATTACAGTATTACACTTGACTGCAGCCACCTTACCATAGACAAGAAATGCATACAGCACTACTGCAATGGTTATAGGTTCATAGGTTCATAGGTTGGTACTGGGCTATCTGCCCAAAGGCATATATTAGCCCAGCCACGTTGTGCGGTATTCACCGCCCCTTTAGTAGTTCCCTAGACCCTTGTACTAGCAGCTAGTACCCTTGGCCCCTATCTAGTAGTGCTGCTGGTGTGATCCCCGGTGTGAACTTTCTGTTACCCATCCACTCATCAAGGTTCCTCTTGAAGAGTGATAGTGAGGGGCTCTGTCTTATGTAAATCGGGACCCTGTTCCATAGTAAGGGAAGTCTCTGCAAAGGGAATCTATCCCTCCAGCATGCTCTATTCATTGTTGTGTTGAGATTTATATCCCTAGAGCGTGTAGCTCGAGTAGATTTGGTTTTGCTAAGATGGAGCATGCTCAACAATTCTGGGTTGGACATGGCTCTGTACGTTAGACAGAGATCGCCTCTGAGAAAGCGGTATGCAACAGAGAACAGTCTTAGCTTTTTCAATCGTGCTGCATAGGGCAACTGTTTGAGGCCAGTAATCCTCTTGGTTAGGTACCTTTGTGGTCTCTCCAGCTGCTGGAGATGTCTAGCCAGGTACATTCCAATTGGTGCATTGTACTCAATAATGGGTCTGATGAGGGAAGAGTAGAGGGGCACCATTACATCCTTAGATCTTGATGCGAACCCTTTCGTGATCAGATGGGTCACATAGAAGGATTTTCTAACCACTTTGGCAACATGGTTATCAAAGGAAAGCTGACTATTTACTTGGGTCCCTAGATCCCTTATTTCTTCTTCAGATTTCAGGGGATTACCTCCTATGTTGTAGTTTGCGGGTACTCTGTTTTTTCCAAAGGGGATTACTACACATTTTTTTGCATTTAGCTTGAGACCATGGCTTTGACACCATGCATCAGTCTCACATAGGCCCTTCTGGAGGATCTCCATGTCGGCTGGAGACTCTATTATAGCACCCAGTTTGCAGTCGTCCACAAACTTAGTCAGCCACAGCCCTTCCGTGCTTGCCTATACTTCTGAGAAGTATATGCCAAACAGGAGGGGCCCCAGGACAGAGCCCTGAGGCACACCACTCATTACTGGTCTGGATTCGGACATAGATCCCGCTACTCTTACTTTATGGGATCTGTCTGAGAGCCAGTTTGCGATCCATCTTGTGACATAAGGGTTTATGCCCAGGCTGGTGAGCTTATCAATAATACCTGAATGGGGAATGGTGTCAAATGCTTTAGCAAGGTCAAGGTAAGCTGTGTGTACCTCCTTTCCCTTATCTATAGCCTGAGTAACTGTCTCAAAGAAATCCACCAGGTTCAGGAGGCATGATCTGCCTTTGACGAAGCCGAACTGTGTGGGGTCCAGCGACTGGAGGTTCCCAATCTCTCCATTTATGAGTTCCATAATGATTTGCTCCATAGCCTTACAGATCAGACTGGTCAGGCTTATTGGTCGGTAGTTCCCAGGGTCAGTTGTGGCCCCACCCTTGTGTAGTGGGATCACCATTGCCATGTGCCATTCTATGGGCACATATCCTGTGGAGATGCTGAGACTGAACAGGTTATTAAGATGCAGGGTTAATTCCTTTTGGAGCTCGCGTATAACACAGCCTGGGACACCATCTGGTCCCATGGAGGCAGTGTTTTTAGTTTTAGATAGAGCCTTGTTAACCAACTTTTCAGTAATAATTGGACTTGCACAATCCCCTAGAATGGTAATAGGCCCTGTAGGCAGTGAGGGGGGGTGGATTTGCACTGAACCTGTCAGCCAAGATGTTGGCAATGTCAGAAGGGTCAGTGTATTTTGTTCCATTTTGTACTAGCTCAGAACAGACCTGAGCATTGCCATTTAGATCTTTAAAGTAGCCATAGAAGGCCTTATGGTTATCCTTGGCATCCTTGGCAACTTTCTTATCAAAATTAGCTTTAGTTGACTTGATGAGGGCCCTCAATTTCTTAATAATGCTGATCAGGGATGATTTTTCTACTTGGGATTTGGCCTTTTTTTGTATAAACCTCCTCCTTTTATTGTAAAGTTTGCTTATGGCCGGGGTCCACCAGACTGGTTTCTTCTTGCTTGAGGAAGGAGTCTTGGTTTTATTTGGGATAGCACGGTCCATGCAATTCTGAAGATGCATATAGAGTGCCTTGGTGTAGGATTCCGCATCCTGGATATTATCCTTCTGCCAGGGAATAGTGAAGCTTTCCACTTCAGATGCAAGTAGTTTGAAGTTTGCTTTGGAAATGTTTTTGACTATGGTTTCTTTGATTGGGGGAGGTGGAGGAGTGAGGATGTCCAGGGTTATCAGTTTGTGGTCAGATCTGAACAAGGAGGGGGTGATAATGGGTGTGGTACAATGGGTGCCCATATTTGTGATGATTAAATCCAATATGTTGTCCCCTCTAGTGGGGGAACATACTAGTTGTTCAAGGGCATTTGAATTTATAAATTCTATGAATCGCTGAGCATAGGAGTTGGAACATTGGTAGTTCGCCCAGTCTATACCAGGGTAGTTGAAATCACCCAAGATTATGGTGTTGGGTAGGACCTTTATATTTTCCAATGTCTCAAGGAATGCAGAGTGAGCATCTTGGGACATGGTGGGCGATCTATAACCGGCTACGACTTGAAATGTGGTTTTGCCTGCTGATAGTTGCGCATGGATGATCTCTGGGGCATCATGCTGCGCTACTAACCTGGAGATATGGGTATCCTTGATGAATATGGATACACCTCCGCCCTTTGTACTGCAATCCGGTAACTGAGGCTGGAAGGTATGATATGAATGGTAACCTGGCAGTGCTGGGGTGCTCTCTTGAGCCTTGAACCAGGTTTCCATCACTGCACAAACATCGATTTTCTCCATGCTGAGGAGAGCCTCGAGTGTGTGCATTTTGAGGTTGAGACTTCTGGCGTTGAGTAGCATTACCCTTAGTTTTTGGTTACCTGTGCTGGTTAAGGTGGTTGGTTTGTCCTTTGAGCCTTGCCTAAAAAAGGCACTATGGGGACGGCAAGAGCCTTGGCCAGTATTCGAAAACCTAGGGGTGACAGGTGCAACCCATCTCTGGCAAAACAGCGAGGCTTGTCTGTCATGTCATCCCAGGCAGACAGACACTGGATCCCATTAGAATGACACCAGAAGCTTAGCCAATTGTTGAAATTGATCATTTTGTCTTTGTATTGTGGTATCATTCTAGGTGAAGGTAGTATGCTACTCACGGTCAGGATCATACCAGCTTGGGCTACATGATCAGAGAGCTCCTCAATGTCTCTTTTCATGTATTCCAGGGAGGTACATCTTAGATCATTCACACCAACATGTACAATGACAGCATCATATTTGTACTTGTTCTGGAGTGACCTGTGTTATGTGGCGGATCCAAGCACCCAACAGGCAGCTGACAGTAACCTTCTCCTTGTTCAGCCTAGTGAGTGGAACATCCGTGTGCCTTACTATAGAGTCTCCTATTACTAGCGTGTTAGGTATGGTGTTTTGCCTTAAGGGCTGTTGTGAGGCACACTGTTGAGGTGAATTATGTATTTTCTGGCTTGTGTTTGGGTGTGCAGGTTGCTTGCTTGTCTGCTTTGGAGGGCACTGTTTCTTTTTCAGATTGGTACCTAGTGCCTCCGAATATGTTTTTGTGTATTTATGCGTATGTTTTGCCGGTGCTTGTTTTGTAGATTCATGTGTGACAGGTGGTGTGATGCAAGTGTGTCCCTTATCCTCTTGACTGTCTGTTACAGTCATGGGTTGAGAGTGCTTAGCCTCCAGTCTGGCTGTGTATTTGCATCTTTCACAAGTGTTTGTGCCTAGAGGTAAGAGGAGAGGGTTGTCTGTATATATGAGGCAGTTGTGACACTGCCTCAGGATGCCCAATTCCACCAGATGAACTGGAGAGTACACCTAAAGCTGATCTCTGGACATGCTTTGAAGAGTAAATTGAACTTAAGTCCCACGGACGATCAAGGGTCTTATGCTATATTATAATAGTGCTGTCTAGGAAATTTGGAGAATAATAGTGCTGTCTAGGAGATTAGGACAAGTGCTGATTTCTGTTTTGCAAGTGCTGCAATAAGAGCAGCTGATTTGAAGCACTTGAGTTGAGGCTTGCCTAGTTCTAAGGGAAAATTTACAGTGCAGACTTTGTGGGGCCGGGAATAGTAAACCCCTGCTAACCGGCGCTGCCCAACACTGCCCTGTGCGCAAGACCACACAAAAAGAGAGTTGCAGGGTTTTTCCTCTAGATAAGTGAGGAAAGTGAGTACAAGAGCTGTTTTTCTCTAAGCAAGTGAGAAAAGTAAGTACAAAAACTGTTTTCCTCTAGGTAATGAGGAAGATAGAGTGCTATAGTAATTAGTAGTTTATTTAGTGCTTACAAGTTCTGAACAAGTGCTGAGCATGAACAAGCAAATTTAAGTGCTAAAACTAAGAATCTGTATCTGCACTAGATGAGTTACAGGACAGAAACAAGTGCAAATACAGGCTTTCAAATCAGAAAGTTGAGAGAGATGGAAGAGATTGCCCAAACTGCCAATAACTACAAATTCTGGGCCAGAACCACTACTTATGTGGTAGACAGGTTACCTAGTGCTTACCACTCCCACTGATAAGCTAGAAGGCTTCCCTCCAACACAGAAAGGCTTGGAGCACTCAGAAGCTTACATACAGTCCTGGATACAGCAAATCTGTATCTGGAACACTAGTTACAGGAAAGGTAGAAAACAGGCTTACAGTTTTTTTTTTTTACAGAAAAGTAGCAAAAACAGTAGTAAAAAACAATTCACATGCAGTGCAAGCTAGCACACTTGAGTATGCAGCAATATTAGACCAAACACAGTTTAAAAATGCAATTAAATTAAAAAGGACTAAAAGCAAGTGCAGAAAGAGTTTATTAGGTAGAATGTGGTAAAGAGTTGGGACGGGGGAGTGTCCCAGATCAAATCTACAGTGAGGCGGGCAACTGCAAAAGCCACCAAATTTAAACTACAAACCAAAAATAGGGAGGGTGGGTGGGACAAAACAGTTTCAACAGAGATCTAAGCAAAAACTAACAATACAAACTTTAAAACCAAAAAAATATTCTCAGCTCTGTATATTTGCCGATCAGTCTCTCAGAACAGTGAGACAACAGTTTCAACGCAGATCTAAGCAACAATTAAACTCTATAACCAAAAAATATATACTCAGCTCTGTATAATTGCAGATAATATGACAGCACAATCCTACTGTACACCATTTTGCTTACTGTTATTGGAATTGTTCATTGATTATTGCAATACAGTTGTTATTGTCCATTTATTGCACTACAGCTCTACTTGCCTATTCATTGCACTATAGTTCTACTTGCCCATTTATTGCACTACAGTTCTTATGTTGTATACTTTATTGCAGTAAATGCTTTACTCTTTCTTGCTTATTGTACTACAGTTAGCATACTAAATCTGTACATACCACACTTACAGTGCGACCTGGCCAGGCACCCAGCATAGGGCTCAGCATTGCAAGCCCTCTTAGCTGCAGCTGTTCTGAGAGAAGCACACCATTATGCATACCAGTTTTGCAGACATTCAGCTTGCACATTGGTAAAACAGATGAAAACATACTTAAATATTTGTGGGGCATTCCCAGCTCTAACTTCTTGGACCCAGGTGTCCAAGGTTCTCCTCTTTCTTCTTTTCAGGTCATCATAATGGTGATGACACTGCTCACACTTGAACAGGGGATACCAGTGATGCTGGTGAGTTGACTGGCCAACCGGTCCCAGGCCTCTGCCTTACAGTCTGAGCCCTGGAGTCTGCCCTGCAGCAGCCTGGCTTCATGATTTTTCACCAGAAGCCTAACGAAGGCCCTGGACTCCTGAACACCTCATCTCTGTGCCCAAATGAGTGCACCTTCACCAGCACAGCCTGCCATATCCACAGTCGATTAGACTCCAAGGAATGATGCAGAATTACTGCCTATTGCACTTAATATAGGCTGTATTCCCAGCCTTACACGTCATTGAGCAACATTCATAAAAAAGCACCGCGATGCTTATCAGCACACAAACAGTTAGGCAGTGCAAAAACTTGCACAACCAAGGTTTTAGCTAAGCTTAGCAGTGCGCAAACAAAAGTAGCCATTAACATTTTTAAGCAGTGCTCAGCCAAGTGCAGCTTCACAAATTTATTTTTAAAATGAAACAAATATAATAAATTAAATGATCACATTTTATCATTGCTACACACTCGGACCCAGGACCAACTAATCATTAGGCTATATCTCTACCCATTTAGCTACTTGGATATTATGAAAACTTGTTTACCTTCACATATGCTACAAGTCTACCTGTTAGCATTGATAAGCACCGAGGCATGCCATGCAAACGTGCTTAAATATACTCAGACATAAATAATTAATGACATATGGTTTCTATTTTAAGATATCTAGCAGGTGTCAGCTGTCTATATGTGAGCACAGCTTGGCATTGCTGTGCTCCCCACTATGCAAACATGCAAAAAAATGAAAAAAAAAAAATTAAAATAAAATATTACACATTTGACACAATTCACAGCATTTCAACAGCAGCAGGGAGCAGTACAGACTATCCACAACCACTGGGATCCTCTACACTTCTCCCTACACTGATTCAATAACCCTGCTCCTATGCTGTCCCTCAGCAGCTCGCCATCATTAATATGCATGGTGCTCTGCCAAGGGGGAACAGTGGCCGTGCACATGAATACATTCCATGTAGGCTCTACATGGAGCCTACACAGATTTTATTAAATCCTGGGGACTAAGAATTTCTCATCAAATATGAAAACTTGCCAATGTCATTCAAGCTACTCAACAAATAAATGTGAAACATGTACCAAGACATGCCATTACTTAGAAGCAGCAGTTTACTTTAAAAAAATACATTTTGAACTCAATTAATTCTTCTTCATACATAGCTTGTTCATTTAAACACCGTCCTTAGATAACAGACTTAAGTCTTTCAAAAAATCTTTAGTTTTTCTTTTTATCTTAATCTCCTTATTTAGAAGAACCTTATACAAGAAGAAAAAAAAGAGGTGCTTATATAAAAATGTGCAGCAATAAACATTTCTGAAAACAAGGGGATACTGCTCCAAAGTCTCATGCACTTCTTCATTCATACTGGGATTTGCACTTCATTTTTAATTTCAATCTTAAACATATATCAACATTTAATGATAATGACTAAAGAGAAAATACGACCCTTGTTTTTTGCATAAAAAAGTTTTTTCATGCATCACTTTTTATGCAAAAGCCAAAGTTCATTTCATCCCAGTTTACAGATAGAATTACTTTAAAAACGCTCCTAAACATGGAAGACTAAACATGTACAGCCATATTATGGTATTAATATTAGCTGGCAGGAAGGGGGATATACATTTGCATTATGGATTTCGCTAAGGTCCTCCCACTCAGAGAGGACATCAAACAGTGGCAGACAGGCATACCTCTCAACCTCTTAGCTGACAAAATCTGGATAAAGGCCCAAATAATAGGGCCATATTTCAAATCATTGCTCTTACAAACTTAGAAAGTTGATAGAATAACAGGATATGTTCATCATATTGATCACTGCCTCAGTAGCTTTAGCTATATGGGTTATATCCTGCATACGATTTAATATATGGCCAGATTCCAAAGCTTCAGAGCACCTTATACGTATATACCCAAGCCATCATTCAGCTTCAGGGCTTTCTTGCTGCCAAACAGTACATTCTTTTGAGGTATATGAAGATTGTCAGTCTGTTTGTGCTGTTCCTTTGGTTGAAGATAAGATCCCTTTTGGGAAAAACCTGCCATTTAAAAAGAAAAACTAATGTTTATTTATTAATACTTTCCTTTTCAAGAAAGTTACTTTAAAGCTAGGAGTTTGTGTTTTAACAGAGTGTCATGATACTGTATTGTCCTTTTAAATCAGAGCACTATTTTTCCTGTCAGTTGAAGTCATTTAAAGTAATTGAAAATAATTCTTCTGTGAAGAAATTGTGTTTATTTTATATTTGGGGGCTGGTAGAGTATTTATGGTGCTTTTTACTGTATTTTTATAACAAAAAAGTGACATTTTAAGGCTGTTAAATTTTTACGGGATTTTGCTGCTTGTCTTCTTTGGGAAAGAGGCACCATTTTCAACTTGAACATGGAACAGATTGTCTACCCTTTTTCCAGTAACAATAGGAAAAGGTTAGGCAAACTGCCTTTGCCACCACAGCAGCCTAACAGTTTGCCTTTGTCACAGGTGGGTAACATTGCTGTGCCCATTTGTCATACCACAGGCTACTCATCTTTTACCCTGGATCCCTTTGGTGTAGTACTTATAGCTACTATGGTCCATGGTGGATGGCCACATCCTCTGTGGCTATTGGGGTCCCCTTAATAGGCAAGGGAGAAGCAGTCTTGTAAGTCCTGAAACAGGGAACAGAGAAGGCTGAACTATTTTGTCATAATGTTTTGCCCATCTATGGGGAAGCTACTGCTGCTGCCATTAGTAAAACTATTGACTGCATTTTTCCTGTCAAAAAGAAAATAGGCAAGTATTTACTCCTCAAATTTCACTAGAAAGGAGTAGTTTACTGGCTCTTGTTCAGGATATAATTCATGCAGTTGATCCTTCTTAGAATGTAGTTTCTGGTAAAAGAAAGAGGGATACATCTTTTACTGAAGAGATTCAAGATTTTAAATCTGGACAGGAAGATGAAGTGAAAATTACAGGCTTTTCACCTCAAACCTGTGATTCAGAATCAGAGGAGAGCTAAGTTTCAGAATTCGCCAGTGTTTTCAGTGGGAGAACATCTCAGTTCCTAAGAAAATACTATAAGCTGCTAGAGAAGGAATTTACAGAACCTTTACCTATTCCTCCAGCTCTGTCAGCTTTGGAAGATGTGTGTGTTACTGTCTGCAATTGTCCTTATAGTCAGCCAGCTGGCCCTTAAAAGACAGATAGGATGTATAAAGCTCTTCAGTCTTTTATGTTTTTATACACTCTACAACGCCTGACACAGCAGCATAGTTTTAGCTAATCCTGCTGATAAGTATTCAGTTAATTCCAGTTCTGATTTTCCTGATCAGGATGGGACAATGACTGATAAATATGCAAACAAGTGTATGCTTGTGCAACTTTGACTTTCAAAAATTTGAATTGTCAGGTTTATATTTTAAACTTTGTTCTGGCTAATCGTAAACGTATGAGTAATGATTTGTCTGAAGTTTCTTCTTCCGAAGAAAAGTCTACTTTAAAAAAATGTTCTTCACTTGTATACGTCACTACTCATTGATTGCAGTATGTGTATTGAGATTTTTAATTCTTCGTGTATAGAGATTTAGTTTTTGGCCCCTCTGCTGCAGAGTTAATCAAAAGGTATGATAAAAAGGGTTAGTTAATTCAGGGAATCTCTAAGATTTTTCAGCCTGCCTTTTCCAAATTTTCAAGGGGACTCTAACCCCTCATCCAATTTGGGCAAAAAACAAACGAACAAACAAAAAAAAGAGAAAAGCGATGGTAAAGGGGTTCTAGAAAGAATTCTGGATCCTGCCCAAACCAAGAACAATCCAACAAGTAAGAATGATTATTTAAGGGACATTGACCCCACTCCCACACTCCCACTCTTGCATCCCCATTTCCCTTCCAGAAAGACTGAATCTCAACTTTTCTCTCTGACAACAGATAATTTCAGACCAATGGATTCCAGAGATCATCAATCAAGGTTATAGGTGGCAGTAGGAGGAAATTCCTCCTTTCTAGGAGGTAATTCCTTATCCACCAGACCAGACTTCCTTATTTCCACCTGTCCTTATCTGTCCAAGGGAGTGCTAGAACTACCCCCCCCCCCATCCCCAGGTAGGGAAGGGTTTTTATTCAAGTATGTTTTTAGTGTCAAAGAAAGAAAAATACTTTGAGACCAGTTCTGGATGTTTCTTTCCAAAACCTGTTTGTGATAATGCTCAAATTCAAAACAATGTTACTTCACAACCTGTTACCTCTTCTTCTCATTCAAGTTTACTTGTAACACTAGCTCTAAAAGATGCTTCTCATCACATCCCTATAAATCTAGACTTTAGGTGTTTCTTAAGGTTTTGTGTGTCTAGATCATAGCATCAGTTCTCTGTCTTACTTTTTGTACTATCCACTGCACCAAGAGTGTTCACAAACCCCCGGATTCTCAACAGCCTGCACGGAGTGCAAGATCAGTGCAGGAGCTCAAGCAGGCAATATGTCTGCCTTGCGATCCAGGAACAGCCTGCAGGGGCATGCATGAGCGTTCCTGCACTAATCCTGCATGGACTAAGCCTTTGTATGCAAATCACCCTGTTTTCAGGAGAAATATATGCAAACAAGGTGATTTTGCAATCCACAAAGCTTGCAACAGTCCGTGCAAGACTAGTGCTATCCAAAACAGAGCTGTGACAGCCCCAAATAAAGGCTGCATATCATATAGTAAGCATGCCAATGGCCAAGTATAAAGCCATTGGCATTGCAAACAACAACAAAAAAATACAGAAATCAACTTTTATTTTTGTTTAGCCAATCTCGGCTGTTTAAGCATAGGGCAGCGGCACGCAAACGGGATCGGGAGGGAAAATAACAAAATGAACCTAAATTAAGCATTCTAACTAAAATCAGCATTCTACCATGCAAGTCAATGGCAGGCGGAAGACAACATGGCCAGTGAGTAGTGGTTGCTAAGGGGGGAGGCTCAGTGTGAGACATGTAACTATGCATTAGCAGGCAATCCTATGCAAATCAGGGGAAGGATAGTGAATCCCAATTTTCCCAGCATGTGAGTCAGGTCCAAAGTGTAAGAGTAGGAATAGCTTGGTGCAAGCCTAGGAGTTAGATGACATCATGGGGAGGGGGTGTCAAGCATACTGCAAGCAGATTGGAGCCCTGTGGCTTGGGTTTGCTCCTAGCTTAGCACAGCTAAGCTAGGGAGTGTGTCTAAACCTGCCTAGCACTTTTTACAAAGCCTAAGCAGGTGTGCGCGCCACGCACTGGGCTTTACAGGAAGAAAAAAAGAGGTTAAACCAGCAAATAGCAGCCCTGTGCACATCTGAGCACTCTGTTTGTGCGGCACACACATGGGCATAAAGAGGAAGGCAATGGGAAGGGAAAACAGCAGTAGGAAGGTAATCAAGGAGAACTAGCTCTTTATAAAATGGTTTGAAGTTAGTAATGTTTTAGAATTATAAATATGTTATTTATCTTTATTTCATGTAATGTTTAAGACATCTTATTTGAAATAATAAAAAAAAAATATTTAAAAAAAAGGAGAACTAGCTTAGCTGGCAGGTGAAATGTATCAGAATCAGCTAATTACACAGGCAGCAGACCAGCCCAGCCCAGAACACTGCTATAGACTATGCAAACACCTTCCACTCTGGTTTTTCCCACACTCTACACCACCGGTGTAAACAAGCAGGGAACTTTTAACACTCACAACATCAAAATTATAGGGTCTGCAATAGCTATCATACAACAACTTGTGGCAGAGGCTGAGGGTGGTGAGAATGTGAATGCTGTTGACCAACCCACAGTAAGGAGATGGAGAAGAGTGTACAGACCCAGGGTAACCTACCAGGGGCTACATGAGCTGGAGATAGTGGAGCACTATAGGGTGGACAGGGACCTTCTACAGCAAATTGTTGAGCTGTGCTGGCCACGCCTGACACACAGAACTAACAGAGAGGAACCCATCCCAGTGGATACTAAGGTATGTGTAGGCCTACAAATACTAGCTACAGGTACCTTCCAAAGGCCAAATGGGGATATGATGGGGATTTCACAGGCATCAGCATCCAGGGTACTCCATCAGTTCTTGGATGCCATGACAGCACATATCGGTGAGCATGTAGATTTCCCCAACACCTATGAGGCATTGGCCAGCAATATGCAACTGTTCCACCAAATAGCAGAATACCCTGAGGTAGTGGGTGCTATAGACTACATGCACATCAACTGCAAGGGCTTTCCCTCCATCAACTGCCAGGTCATGTGCAATGCCCAAGGCATAATAATGAATGTGTCTGCTGGCTGCCCTGGAAGTTATCACGATTCCCACATCTGGCATCTGACGCAGCTGTACCAGATATTTGCCAATGGGTACATCCCTGATGGTCACCTAGTGGGGGATGCTGGATATGCACCGAAGCCGTGGCTGATGATACCCATCAGAAATGCACACACACCCGAGCAAGAACTCCATAATGAGGCACACACACAGATCAGAATTATAATAGAGCATGCATTTGAGATGCTCAAGTCATGGTTCTGGTGCCTGGACACATCTGATGGAGCCTTGCAGTACTCAACAGCTACATGTACCCAAATTGTCCTTGTTTGTGCCATGCTACACAGTATGATCCTGTGGAAACAGCTGCAGCAGGAACAGCACAGGGTAGGGCCACACAGCCCCCCACCATTGCCAAGGCCTGCACAGGCACAGAGTGATGTGGAGGAGGAACAACCTGAGCCTGCCCCCGTAGGCAGAAGGAGGCATGCCCAGTATGCTCTGGCCTTGGCAAAGAGGCAACACATAGCACATACACTGACACAGGAGGGACCCAGGGAATAACATCTCTCTCTGACTCTTACATACAGTAAAAGAGATGCCAAACATTACACTACCTGTGCTTAACCATGTGTAGGGAGTGTACTATGTGCATGCGACATAGGCAGCCCTGCAGCACCACCCTCAGTACTGGGACACCCACAAGGTAAGTGACTCACACATGCCGGTCAGGGGGGTTCACATACCCAACAACAGTCACAGCCAACAGGACAGGTGTAGACAAACACAAACAAAGGCTGTGCTATGGCCTCTGAATGAGGCCTATGGGTAACCCCCCCTCCCCCAGGCCTACACAGACAGACTGCAGCAGGTCAGGCAGTGGGATGTCAGTTCTGAAGGGTAGGAAGTCAGAAACTAATATGTAGGTAATTAAAAGCTAAGATATGTAGTACACTGGTATGCCTCTAGTCAGCACGATAGGTAAGACTACAGACTGAAATAGAGTACCGACATACCTTACAGTCCTAGCAAATGTGTACAAGTGTCAGGCGTGCCCCCCTATCCTACATAGAACTACAGTAACAGTTGGGTGTGCCCCCCACAATCATGTGTAGAAATGTAGAAATAGTCAGGTGTGCCCCCCTACGTAGAAATGTAGCAACGGTCAGGTGTGCCCCCCAATCCTGTGTAGAAATGTAGACAGTGTCAGGTGTGCCCCCCATACTACATAGAAAAATAGTAACAGTCAGTTGTGCCCCTCCCCCTACAATCCTGTGTAGAAATGTAGAAATAGTCAGGTGTGCCCCCCTCATTCGTAGAAATGTAGTAACAGTCAGGTGTGCCCCCAGTCCTGTGTAGAAATGTAGACATAGTCAGATGTGCCCCCCCATGCTACATAGAAATATAGTAACAGTCACGTGTGCCCCCCCATAATCCTGTGTAGAAATGTAGACATAGTCAGGTGTGCCCCCCCATCCTACATAGAAATATATTAACAGTCAGGTGTGCCTCCTCCCTCACAATCCTGTGTAGAAATAGTCAGGTGTGCCCCCCCTATGTAGAAATGTTCTAACAGTCAGGTGTGCCCCCCCCAATCCACACATTCAATACAGATGGCCATACTGGGCATGCCCACACACTTAAACACATGAAGGCCATGTCTGCAAACACCAGTGGACCAGACATATCTGGCAGCTGCAGATGTTAGTGCAGACACTCTTCAGTATACACCACTCATGCTTTGCACACACAGTGGATAGGAATACAGGTATATCTGTAAGGACAGCACAATATAATAAGTCACATGTAGACATACATAGATGTGTGGAAGAGGTTGAATGTGACAAGGAGCCATCCAGGCTTGTCCCACCCAGCACACAGCCAAAGGGCCACAACCACATAAGGGTCAGATGTCACTCACTGCAGATACTTGACACCGGTATCTGTCAGCATTACAGAGTATGTGGTGCACATGCCTGATGTGCAACATGACTGTTCAAGGAAGTAGTCATCTAACAGCTGTATACATGTACCTATGAAATATGACCCAGGTTGTGCCCGCATGTGGCGTGCCAACCCTTAGATGAATGGGTTATGGCCCATGCACACACACTGCCCTCCCCATAGCCCCACTATGACAAGCATGCTTAGGTCATCCACTGTGACATACAGCTTTGGGAGAGCTTTAGCCTAATAATCTCTGTGGCGTATCCCAGAACTGCGTACTGCTGTAGTGTGATAAACTAGTTAGGTAGGAGTTCGAACCCCAGCCTTGGCAACTGGTGGTCACACTCCCTAAAATTTACATGGTCTAGTTTGGTAAGGCTGCTGATGTCACCCACCTAGAAATACATCCCTGGGAAGGTTGTATCCCAGTAATCTTCCTAGTGTGTGCTGTAACTGTGTACTGCTGTGGTGTAATACATTAGTTAGGTAGGAATTCTAACCCCAGCCTTGGCAACTGTATGTGTGTCTGTCCATCTCTGTCTTTGTAGAGATCAATGCTTTTTAGGGTGGTCACACTCCCTACAATTGACATGCTCTACTTTGGTAAGGCTGCTGATGTCATCCACCTAGAAATAGATCCCTGGGACGGTTGTATCCCAGTAATCTCCAAGGGCCTGCTGTAACTGTGTACTGCTAAAGGTGATAAAATAGTTAGGTAGGAGCTCTAACCCTATCCTTGGCAACTGTATGTGTGTGTGTGTGTGTGTGTGTGTGTGTGTGTGTGTGTGTGTGTTTGCGTGTCTGTCTGTGTAGAAAACAATGCTTTTTAGGGTAGTCACACCCCCTACAATTGAAATGCTCTACTTTGATAAGGCTGCTGATGTCATCCACCTAGAAATTCACCTCTGGGGAGGCTGTACACCAGTAATCTCCGTAGTGTGTTCTATAATTGTGTACTGCTGTAGTATGATAAATTCGTTAGGGAGGTGTTCCAATCCCAGACTTTGCAAGTGTGTGTGTTTGTGTGTCTGTTTGACCCTGTCTGTGTAGAGAGCAATGCTTTTTAGGGTAGTCACACTCCATACGATTGATATGCTCTACTTTGGCAAGGCTGCTAATGTCATGCACCTAGAAATACACCTCTGGGAAAATGTCCTTCAGTGATCTCTGTAGCATGTGCCATAGCAGCTCCATGCTGTAGTGTGATATAGACCTCTGGTAGAGGTTCTATACCCACACATGTCAGTTGTGGAGGTTTTATGTGTGTTTCAATGTCTGTGTAGGGACAATGCATTTTATGCAAGTCACACTCAGTACATGTCAAATGCCCTGCTTTGGTAATCCTGCTGATGTCATTTATTGTGAAATACACCTTTGGGGATAAAGCTCTCCAGTAATCCCTGTGGTGCATCCTATAACAGCTCCATGCTGTAGTATGATATAGACCTCTGTCAGGGGTTCTATACCCACACATATCAGTTGTGGATGTTTTATGTGTGTTTCAATGTCTGTGTAGGGAGCAATGCATTTTATGTTAGTCACACTCAGTACATGTCAAATGCCCTACTTTGATAATCCTGCTGATGTCATTCATTGTCAAATACACCTTTGGGGAAAAATCTCTCCAGTAATCCCTGTGGTGCATCCTATAACAGCTCCATGCTGTAGTATGATATAGACCTCTGTCAGGGGTGCTCTACCCACACATGTCAGATGTGAATGTTTTGTGTGTCTTTCAATGTCTGTGTAGGGAGCAATGCATTTTAGGCTAGTCACACTCAGTACATGTTAAATGCCCTACTTTGGCAATCCTGCTGATGTCATCCAATGTGATATACACCTTTGGGGAGAGAGTACCCCAGTAACCATAATGGTGCATACTATAACTGCGTAGTGTAATAAACTAATTAGGTAGAGTTTCTATTCCCAGACATGACAGGTGTGAGTTTGTAACTTGTATCCTCTGTGGATGCGGGTAGGAGTGCGTGACACCTGGGCCCAATGTATAATGTGTTTTGCTAAATTCTTTTATGGTGGCCCTAGTATATACACAATGTCCACTGTACAGGGATAACATATGTGAAATAGCCAAGAGGCTGAGTGCAAATCCATACCCATACATGTGACATCAAGGCCAGGCAATCACAGTTAGCAACATTAGTTTTACCCAGACCACACTCTCAACCCATGTCTCATATACACACACATACACACACACAGACACACACACACACACACACACACACACACACACACACACACACACACACACACACACCTAGGTAACAGCCAATATGTGGGTAGTACACTGCATATTGGGCACTGATAGTAACTATGGAGTGATTGCAGTGGGCAGACAGAGCACTTTCCCAATGTTCCCCACTGGACACCTGCAACACCTGTGGTGCCATCACGTGACCCTCAAAGCACATGCATGCTTGAAAACATGCCCTGTATGGACAGATGCCACTGACACCAGGGAATGCTGTTAGCATGCTATCAATGTAGGTGCAGGGTAAACCTGCTGTCCATTACCAGTGTCCACCACATGTGGCCAAGACTGGCACATCTGATGATAATCTGTGTACACAACATGGGCAAGACACCCCAGGTACAGTTCCACATGTCACTGTACATGCATGTGGGAGGTGTGCACATCCCAGACACAGCCTATGTCATGGACTAAGGAACACATACATGGCAAGTGATGCACAGCATTGGCCACACGCAAGAGTCCCCAGGTGACTGGATGGTGGTTACAATACCCACCTGGGCAAATGCAGAAACTACAGCCCTGAGCCACAATGCAGATCATTGTCATGTGGCCTGGTGCCAAGGTATACCCATCACCTAGCCTTGTATAGCCATCTGGCACAGATGACCACCGCACACCCATGCAGACATGCACCCATGCATGTCAGTACTGGCACCCTGTGTGTTTGTATGTGTGTTGTATGATGCGTATGATCACATACACACTCACTACAACCCCCATTGGCATACTGAAGCATGCTGTCTGATGTCAGACACCTTCCCATACCCTTTGCCCATATAACCTCCGTATAGCCCGTGTGGTGCATGTGATACCTGCACAGTAATGTTTTATGCCAATTTCACTAGTGATGAGTTGTAATCCTGGCCCTGCCAATTGTGTCATTGTGTGTGTGTCCCTGTGAGAATGTGGCTGTGTTGACATCGGCATCTGTTCATGCGGACAGACATGTGTACTTCACCTACTGTATAGCTACCATATCCCTGTTGCAGATGTCACTCACCATCACATATATGTTCTGAGGGGTCTGCAGCAGGTCACCTATGTGGCGCACCCAATAACTGCATAGAACTGTGATAGCACTATATAGTCGTCAGGGGTTTGATACCCTGTGCTGGTAGGTGTGTGACACAAACATGCTTAAGTTTTATGCTCCCACCCCTCCCTGACTTGTCTTTGCCTCTGTCTGCCTCTCTCACTCCCTCACCGGTGGATGTGGTGACCTACACCTGCTTTGCTTAGGCAGCAGCATATGTATTTTAGGTAATGTTCATGATCAGCTAATGGCCTCTGCACAGGTTGCAGCCCTCCCCTAGCTGATTGCATGTGGATCCGCTGTGGTAGCATTTACATAGCCAATTGCATGGAAACACTCTCCAATATCTAAAAACATCATGTTTGTGTTGGTCCTTTTCATTTACTGTAAGCAGGAACTCATTCTGTTGTTTGGCAAACAGCATCTCATATGGATTGGGGATTTACCTCTGACAACATACACTGTGGAAACAGGACAACACACAGGAGGGGGATGTGCCTGACCTGACTACAGACTGTAAGTGCTGCTATACTGCATTCAGAGTAATGTTGGTTTAGCAGGGTGTGTGTGGATATGGATGTCCTACATGTATTAATACCTGACATATCAGTTGTATGTTTATGCGGACTCCCCATCTCTAGGGTCATCTGCAGACTGGGCAGTGTGTGGTGCCTTTGATGTCACATGTTACCCACAGAACATGTATCTGTGAACTGCAGAAGGTAGTGTGAGGATTGCAGTCTGTAGATGGTGAAAGCTGTGACAGTTACGGACTTCATATCCCTTATAGGACATATGTTGCAACAAACCCTGTTGCAACAGTAAATGTATGATGTTATCACAGCAACATGTCAATATTGGCCCTGTGTATGTGCTTCCAGCCACAACTCAGTCAACCTTTGCACATATGTCGTGCATTAAGAAGTGCATATGTGCTGTACACTATAATTTGTGTCATCATATCTGATAACAAGCCAGTGAGATATCAGACTGCTACACATTTTATGTATAGTAGGGGTTATATTTGATGACATAACCTGGACATGCTGTGGCTGTGTGTACAGTACTGAGGTCTGTGTATTATGGTGAATGTCAACAGTGTGTGTATTACTAATATGTACCTTGGCCTGTGTACAGACTGTGGTAGTTCTCATCGGCCTAGGTCCCATTCTAACTGATGTTACCTGCTGCTCCACTGTATGTTACCGTATTGGCTTACATGTTTGTAGGGCCATACACACACATGTCCCATACCACAGATGGGCATCAGACCACACTGTGTAGCGGCCCAGTATATGTAGGGTTAGTGTGTGAGTGGCCCATATGAGGATGGTGTTGAACAGATAGTCCATATACTGTAATATTATGCTAGCTTACCATATGTTGGTGTGGCTGTGTTCACATTGATTGTGGTTATGCACTTTCATGCAGGTGTATCTTACCCTGTGCTGTGACATGCCTGTAGAGCCTGCTATATATGCAGGTACATGTGCATTCCCCCATAGGAGATGTAGGCCAGTGTTGACCCAGTCTGCCTGTAGCCTGCACAGTGATTTGTTACATGCCTAGCAGCTTAGTGTACTTACCCAGTGAGGCGTCATGTCCAGATACTTGCCAGATGTACTGCTGCCGGGCCTCCCTTAACAGTCATGAATGTCAGACAGAGTGGTGGGATGCTGTACAGATTTATGTCAATAACTAGTGGGTAGTATGTGGTCATGGCACCTCTGTACCAGCAGTTATTATGTGTCAGGACAGACAGGGGTGTGTGAATGCATAACCTATGGGGGCAACTGCATACCAGTCATTATGTGTTATACTCATCTGCATGGCTGTTAATATCCATATTGTCAGACTTGGTCCACATGTTCTGCACTAAGAGGTTCTGTGTATACCTCTGGACTGTACAGAGTGTGTCAGAATGTCCACATCTATTGGCCAATATCTCTGCTGTAGTCCACAAGAGCATTATGTGCTTGCAGCGGTACTGTACTATGATTTCCTTAGGATGTCTGTCAGTAGCCAATGGCACACATGTGAAAAGCAGATGTGACCTCCCACACACACCATGTCTGTACAGACAATCCCTAGTAGAGTAGCAATAGTCTGCTAATATATCTGCTATACATGCCTGACATCCCCTTGCACTATGAAGGTGGGACTATAGGGGCTGAGGAAGGGCTAAACCCCATGTTCAGGACATATGTGGAATATATATGTACATATGATTATGCAGATATCTATATAGATAAATCCACATGCACATATTGACATATATAGATGGGTGCGTATATGTACATATATATGCATATACACACACGGATATATACATATACAGAACAGTATATGTCTACACATATACAGATAGAGATACTTATACACACATACGTATACTACACTGCCATGCCTGCCAGCAGTCCACTGCTGTTGTATCCCCCACACATATGGTGGGGCGGGTGCCATATATGTGTGGGCTTTAACTACACAATACATGTGTGCCCATATGTACTCCAGAGGCCAGTATATGTAACAGTGGTATATGGCCCTGTATTATTGAGTCGGGGGTGGATGCACCATACATAACCTAGGCTGTTACAAAATGTGGGTGTATCAGGGGTGAGCTGCCTTAAGGTATCTGGATATACAGTACCATACATGTCACCTATCTTGACATTACTTACATAAAGTGGGTTACTGCAACCTTTCTGCCTCCTGCCATACAGACTGTTCTGTTTGCCAGTGTGCCTGTGATGGTGTTAGTTACAACTTGTTATGTAACAGTTACATCCCATTTGGTCAACTGAAGTCTTTACCACCTAGGGATTGCGTACAGAGTGTAGATAGAGGCTGCTGGACTATACACCTGTATCACTTACTGTTGATTGTGTGGTATCCTGTGGCCCAATCTGTCTTTGCTATTGTACGATTTGAAGGGCTTGGCCTGGACAGCAACAGTTGTGGACTTTTCCAGAATACTGTATTAGCATAACTGTTTCACAGTTGCATTACTCTGTTGATATGGATGTCAGGGTCTGAACAGCTATATGACATGGCATATAAATCTGCTATAGTACACAAATAAAGGTATTCCATTTCTGAAAACCTGTGTGTGGTGTTTATCCTATGGCCTCTCTGTGGGTATATGTTGCAGGCAACGAATGGCATTTGTATGGGTGGCTCATCCAGTGTCCAGTTGTTAGGGTGTTAACTGTAGGCATAGTGGCCATACCATATTGTGTGCGCCTACTACATAAGTATCTTACTGTACATATCTCTGCATGTGTATGTGTAGTCACATATAGATATATATATATATATATATATATATATATATATATATATATATATATATATATATATATATATATATAGCTATCTGTATCTGCATATATGTGTCTGTGTATATGTATCCTGGGGATGTTGATAGCTTCCACATTTTACATTACCTATGGGAGCCAGACTGTACTGCATGATATGTTATCACTACCAGTCTGACATCATACAGGTGGGATGTAGTACTGTTAACATCTTGTGCCCATGTCATGTCAGGTCCTGGTTATGGGATCTGCAACACTTGGTAGTGTGCTGCAGGGCAGATGTGTTTGTCTGTGGGGGGGGGGGTATGCCAATTCGTACAAGACATATATTGTTTGGGGGCTCTCAACCCCATTAACGGTGCATATGGGCATATTTGTTTTTGTTAATCTACCATTGCTATCTACAGATGTATGGCCACATATACCTACACATATATATATATAAATATATATATATATATATATATATATATATATATATATATATATATATATATATATATATATATATATATATATATATATAACTATGTCAGTATATATCTACATAGAGATATATCTGCGTACATATATGTACCTTGCTGTATATGTAGACATATAGGTGTAGACATATATATGTGTCGATGTAGGCATCTGCATGTATATATCTTCATATATATTTATATATATATATATATATGCATATATTTCTAAATATATATATATATATACATATATAGATACGTTGTATCTGTTTAGATATTAATATATTTACACACATATATGCATCTAGATGTTGGTATACATTCTCTGCACTGTTACATGACTGGGCTGGATGATATGTTTCTGAAAACATGTGGTTTATGCATATCTTTCATGGCTTAGTGGTAAATCACTTTGTTTATGGTGTGCAGGGTCCTAGATTTGAGCCTTGCAGAGGCTGTTTATTAGTTTGCTGGGCAGAACACGGGCCATTGGATACAGAGTGATTAAGGCACTTTAAAGCAGTTATAAGTGGGTTTACACAGAGGTAAGCAGTGCTAACTTCTGGTTATAGTTTCTTATACTCTGTTAGCTTCTGAATTGCTTAACCTGTGTAGGCATTGCTTACCCCTGCACAAACAGGCTTAAACCTGCTTACTGCTTCTTAAATATGCTTAATACTGCTTATTTGTGCTTAAACCTCCTTACTAGTGTCTTATTCATTATGACAGTGACACTTCACATGTAAATTTCCTACAGTACTCCAGTTCATAAATATATGTTATTTAGTGGGTTTTGCAACAAAAATATTGGTCATAATGTGCTTTGCCATGGAAAATGCTACAGTGGGACTCAAACCGGGAATGCCTGTTCATAAGGCAAATGCTCTGCGTACTACATTATTGCTATGCTGCTTCATTTGCATATATCTTCCTTGTTATCCCCTTCAGCCTTTTAAGCTGCTTTAATCGTAGCTAAGCGATGGGCACACCCACGCACCTATGGTTAGCTTTAATCAGATATTTAAAAAAAAAACAAACGGGTTTCTTCATTTTATTTTTATGTACTGTTGCTGTTGTACGAATGGGGGACTGTTGGTGGGGGATATGCAGACACCAATGATCGGTCTCTCTCATTCCTTACCTCTTTCTCCTGTTCTACATTGCAGGGGCGTGTTTATTCTGAGAGCTCAGCTCTCAGACACACCCCCTGCACACTTACACATGCCGTGTAAGCCTAGGAGCTCGGGCAGTGCCTTATTAATGTGCATGGCATGCTGCCGTCCTGCTCCTAAATGGGTGCTTCCATGCAGGACTAAGCTAGTCCTGCATGGAAGTTTAGTAGATCTGGGGGAAAGTGTCTAACTCCATTTATAGCTCATTGCAGGCTATAGGGTATTCACATTTTTCTATATTTATATGAATTGCTTATCTTTGCAGAGACTTTTTCAAAGGATTCTCTTACTTTGGTGGGAGATCTCTTCCACAAGCTGGGATTCCAAGACAACATTCAAAAGTATTTTTTTTTTACTCTATCACACAGGACTGTATTCCTGGAGTTTCAGCTAGGCATCTCAATTCAAAGAGCTTTTCTTCCACAGAAAAAAATAAATTTTTATCTAGAACATTTTCAAAGGTTTTCCACTTAGACTTCCATGACTGCAAGAGAATTCCTCAGGACTTTGGGTCTCACAGCATCTATGATTCTCAGAATACCCCTTAACAACATCCCACATGATTAAGGCAGCGTGGTATCTGAAGTCTCTCTTTTCTCAACACCAACATCCTTTGTCTTTTCAAATCCCAGTGGTGGAGCTTGTCAGAAAAGAAATTACATGGTGGAGACAGCAAAGAAACTTAAATCTGGGTCTCCCCTTCCTCCTTTCTAATCCTGGGGAGTCAGTCACCACAGATGCCTCAGACTTTGCTTAGGTTGTAGTTTCAGGAGACATAAAAGTGCAAGGTGTGTGGTACATCAAGGACAGATGCAAGCACACACACACACACACACACACACACACACACACATACACACACATATATATATATATATATATATATATATATATATATATATATATATATCTAAAAGAGATGCCTGCACTCAACTCTCTGAAAAATCTTTGGTCCCTGGGACCACTTCAAGTTGCTACAGACAATACCACAATCATGTGGTACATCAACAAACAAGGGGGGGTATCTAGGTTGTAACCCCTTTGCTGACTAGCCATGTTAGCTTGGGATATATCTTCACAACATAGTCTTAATCTACAGGCATCCTGCATTCTGTCAAAGTAAACATGTGTAGCATACAAGGTGAGCAGGACAACTGCAGACCTTAATGAATGGAAACTAAGTCAGAGATCCTTGATTTGATCCATCTCTTGAGAGTTCTTCAAGTAGACTCATTCGCCTCTTCTCTAAACAATCAGCTGGCAAGATTCTGCACAAAAAGGTCTGGATGATAGATGCCTTTTCTTTTCTTTTCCTTGGATAGGAATTGTCCTCTATGCTGTTACACCCTTTCCACTGATATCCAGGGAACTTCTGAAGATTCAGAAGGAATCCCCCAAGATCAGTGCTGTAACTCCCTTGTGGATCTGTGAACTGTGCTTATCGCTTCTTTTGGAAATTACTACAAGCTTCCTCACAGACTGGATCTTCTCATAAAAGCATATACCCAAACCCAATCAGCTTTATTTGATTGCCTTTTGATAAAGCCTTAGTTCCCCTGTTTAATGAGAGCATGCACCATGTACTAATGGAAGCAGGAAAGCCTGCTAGTGGAAAAACATAAATTAGTAAATGGAAAAGGTTTTCTAGTTGGTACCAACAGCATAACCAGCACCTATTCAAGGCTAGTTGTGCTCTGGTTTTACAAAACTAGTGTGAGTTTGTATCCTAAGGCCTTTCTTACTCCTCAAACAAGGTTCATTTATCAGCCATTTCATCATGTCTGCCAAAGGAACCTGTTTTCAATGCATTTTCTTATCTCAGATGCAAGTACTGATCATGACTCAACTCTATCTAATTTTCCACAGTGACTGGGTTTCTTTGAGAACCAACCCTCCTTTTATGCCTAAAATGATCCGAGTTTAAGCCAAACTATCCATCTTTCAAATTTATTTCCCGAGATTAAAAATGAGTGTGAGGATATTTCATACTTTGGATGTCCACAGGCAACTCAGGCTCCCTTCTTAAATATTGACACTCAAAATGTCAACTGCTGACAAGCAGAAAAAAACAAAAACATAGGAGAAGAGCAAATTTTAAAAATTATTCTTCCCCTTAAGCTTATTTTTGTTGGCGGGGGGACCCTGCACACTCTACATGCCCTGCACCCACCCAACCACAGAACTTATATATAGTAACTCTAAGATTACCATACCTTAGAGAAAAGGGAATATTCTGAGAAATGGCATCTCATTTTTGGTATACATGAGTCCAGTTGTTTTACCATTCAGTCTCTGTAGTTCAGGATGCACTCTAGTGGGTCCTGACATTTCAAACAGTTACTGACAACTCTGGTACTATCTTCACAGAATTTAATCATTCAGAATTTGATCATTTATTTGTTTCTTCTGAATTTAAGAAGAAAGGACAAACTGTGTCAAAATATCCTATTCCCAAATTGTTGCCTAAGGCTATTAATCTTTGTTATACTCATCACAACAAAACTATTCTAACCAGAGTCAAGGCCCACTCTAGCAGGGCCTTGACTTCATCTATAGCTTTTTAGTAAGGGTTAAATTCTTGAAGTATTGTAGAAGCTGCAGTTTGGTCCTCTGTATGTACTTTTACAAAGCAGTATAAGCTAGATTCCTTTTCTAAGTTTACATCAGGCTTTACTAGGACCATTCTCCAGGGACTCTTGTGACCTTTTCCACCTCTCAAATGTAGTAAGCTAGAGTAATCTACCCATATTGCTAAGACTACTGCAGCAGTGTTAATAATGATGTTCATGGTACAATTGTGTAAGTAAACTTACCATATAAGCATGTTTGCATGATCACTGCTGCAGTAGCCAATCCCTCCACCCCATTCTTTTTTGGTGTGTTGTTTATGTCAGGGTGTGGACATTTAGTTTTTCTTGTCTCTAGCATTGTCCATTCATGGCTTAGCCTCCCTCTCTCACTCAGCATGAAAGCTCTGAAGGACTTAGTGCCCAGACCTGTCTCAAATTGTGGTGAATGATGGTTTGGGAGTGTGGGATATAACCTATATAGCTAAATCTACTGAATCAGTGATCATTCCAACAGTAACTGTTATGATAAGTTTACTTACACGACAGTACTTTGTATTATCATGCATTTTCTGAGGGATATGAAGTCTGAAACTCTAATGTATGTCATTATTTAATGACTATGGTCCTCAGTGATTTGCCAGAAAACCACAAATTTTATAAGGAACAGATCAAAATTATGAGGCAAAAATCTGGGCAGCTGAGAGGTATGCACAGAAGTTGTCTTGGCTACACTCCCCCAGTCTTCCAGTACTTTAGCACATGTTTGTGATCATCAGTCGATTTTTTTTGGCATCCTGTGTATCTTATACCTCTGTTCTATTGTAGCCCTGACAGTACTTCTGAAAATGTTACTCTACCACATGAATTGTTTGTATTTCCTGACAATTTGTGTGCCCCTTCCAGGGTACATAGTTACCCAGCCAAGATATTGGTACTCATATGAGGTACAACATATGTGTACACCCTGCCATGGCTGAGATGCTTCCTTCTTCATGGCTTGTCCTACCTAATCTCCATTTTAGGACACCTCTGCCTGCTACTTCATTAGGACATGAATGTTTAGCTGACATTCCATGTGACTGAGTCATTATTTAATGGTACTCAGTTTTTTTCCAGAATGAGAAAATCAGAGAGTAAACTTTTAGAAGGTTTTCCATATGCTAGGTTATATTGTATACTTGGAATTTCTCAGGTGGTCATAATTAGGAGAAAGTGAATTAGCTGCATAAATAAACCCATATGAGGAATATGGGAATTTTATTTATTTATATTTGTTTTCCAGGGTATAGCAATGGTCTCAATGGATTTTTTTCACACTCAGCCTGGGAGTAGTGTCTAGTTAAGTGATTTCTGCAGAGTCACACAGGCAATGGAGGCTGGGGGGACTCAAATCTCGCACCGCTGGATCAAAGAAAATATTTCATTATTAGCTACTTAATACTCCAAGACAAATACCAGACTCTAGATTTCTAGTAACAATGCATGGTTTTATTATTAGTTGAATAAGAGTGCCATAAAATGGGTTTAGCTGTTAGCATACCCTCATATAAACCCATGGATTTGGATAGTGCCCCACCAAGAAGGAAAGGTTGTTTCCAGGGATGTTATGATTAAGGCATCTGCTAATAGAGCAGAATTTGTTTAATATTAAGATGATACACTCTAACTATATGACAGTATTAGTGAAGAAGTGATAGACGAGGAGCTCATTTACTAAACCACAGAATAAGACTGGAATAGAATCTTTGTTTTGTTTTTTTTTTCAATTTCAGAATCTTGAGATGAAAATGGGACCCATTTTTATATGTGTAGTGTGTCTTGTACTGAACTTGGTCAGATTATGAAATGAGGGGGGAAGTGGCAAAGGGAAAGGTCCACTTAATGCAGTCAAAGATACTGTTAGTGATGAATGTCCCTAAGATGTGAGAATAAGGTATGCAGTGATTATTTTAGACTACCTTGAAACTGCCTGAGTAAAGTAAAGTCTCAGTTGTTAGGTGGCTACACACAGCAAGGAAAATTTAACCCTCATTATCCATAAGGTCATATAGTATGCTACTGGTACCGAGAGAGAGTTCAACATTTATATGAGTTGTAAATAATGGACTGCTTAGTCTGTTTCAAAATGCCAGATTTCTAAATGGGAGAATTTCCAGTATCTAATTAACAGGTATTTTTTTTAGATTAAAACGATGTAGTCATTGCTCTATTTTTAACATAGTAAATAGGAATACTAAGAACTGCTGGCTGTTTTGGTGACAGAGATCTAAGTTTATAGTGAGTGAATATAAATGATAGGGGAATTTAATAAAGCCTGCATGCTTTTTTTCCATGTAGGCTTTGCACCACACTGCTTACATGGGCACAGACATTTTTAAATTCAGTATACATTGCTAACCAGTGCACAAGCATCCTCTAACAGGGAAACTTCTGTGGCATGCAGATCACCTCACAAGCAGGTGAATGTCATG
Source organism: Protopterus annectens (assembly GCF_019279795.1). Taxonomy (NCBI): domain Eukaryota; kingdom Metazoa; phylum Chordata; order Ceratodontiformes; family Protopteridae; genus Protopterus; species Protopterus annectens. Next base: position 948,015,761 of record NC_056734.1, on the reverse strand, counting down.
CAAATTAGGCAGGTAAAGCAATCCAGCATGGAGATATGCATCTGTTTAAACCCCATGTCCAAGTCTGCAATGTACACAGAGACATTCCGTGTACAGGAGTGTAGACAGACAAAGGGAGTTGTAAAAATGGAAATATATTGACAGAAATTTCATACCACATAGACATATGGGCAAAGATATTAACCAGTATGTGGGAAAAATTAAAGGAAATAAATTATAATTTTTTTTTAATAATCTGGGCATGTTTGCGTGACACTGCAGTGTGCAACATGCTTTATAGACAATTAAAATAAAAAAAATGGAAAAGAAATAATATTATGTGAAAGAAATGTATTACAGGACTGTGCATGGAGTCCCTACAATGATGCATTGGTGCTGCTGCTAACGTGGTTGGTATAAAGCATGTAGTTTCCAGGCTGTGAACACAGATACCTATGCAAATGAGGTGGAGGTACTGAAAAGCAGAAAGGAGTACTCATGTCCACATATCCTCTTTGTGTAGTCTTAGACCCATGTTGCTGTTTACACATAATGTAGCTGACATGTGGGGGGGGTGTTTAATGACTTCTAAGCTAATTTCATCTTAAGTGCACATGTTTGTATGGCGCGCCAACTCACTGAGCGTGTCTGAAAAAAAATATTTTATTAGTTTTGACCCTTGTTTAAGCCAAAATAGGGTCAATAAATTATGTTAATTACATTGTAGGCAGGTAGAATGCATTATAGTTAGCCAATCACACATTCTGCACCTACAGCAGGGCTCTATAAAGAATGCATACACCCTATCTTCTGATTTTTCTCCAATACTCTGGACAATTGGAGTACAGACTTGGAAATTCTAACTGAGACAATGCTAGGGGCTGCTGCAGGTCTGATACAACTTTATGGCTAGATGATGAAGTCAATGCTGCTGCTGCTGCAGCTGACAATAGGCCTAGACTGAGAAGGAGAAGAGTGTTCAGGGCCAGGGTAACTTTCCACTAGCTACATGAGCTGGAGATTGCAGAACACTACAGGGTGGACAAGGACATCCTACAAGAACTTACTGAGCTCTGCCAACCTCAACTCAGACCCAGAGCAACAGAGGGGAACCCATCCTAGTGGAAACAAAGGTATGTGTAGCCCTTAGGATACTAGCTACTGGTACTTTCCAAAAACCAGCTGGGGACATGATGAGCATCTCACAGGCATCTGCATTCAGGATACTCCACCAGTTCCTGGATGCAGATGCTACCACATGCCAGTGAGGACATTTATTTTTCCCTCGCGATTGAGGTGAGGGCCAGCAATATGCAACACTTCTACCATGTAGCACACTACCCTGAAGTACTGGGTAGCATAGAGTGCACTCATGTACACATCAAGGCATTACCTGGTGAGGAGGTTAGAATTTATGTCAACTTCTGAAGTCACAGTTCCAATGCCTCAATATATCTGGTGGAGACCTGCTGCACTCTCCAGCCACAAGTCCACATATGTTAACAGTATGTGCTATGTTACACAATATGACCCTGTGGAAACAGCTGCATCAGGATCAGCAAAGGGAAGGGATACACAGCCCCCCACCAGTGCCTATATCACCACAGCCACAGACACAGGAGGACTCGGAGGAGGAACTCCCTGATGATTTTATTTATTTATTTTATTTAACATTTGTTGACCGGGAAAGTCTGACTAGGTTCCACAGATCCTGTTTTCAGCGGAGGCCCGGGGAGAAATGCTCCAAAATGATGTCCCTGTAGGCAGATGTAGGCATGCCCAGTATGCCCTGGCTTTGGCTAAGAGACAACTCATAGCACATTCACTTACAACCTAGGGCCCTAGAGACTGACACCTTGCTCCTACTCACATACAGATAGTAAAATTGATGTCAGGCAACCCACACAACCTGGACATATCCATGTATTGGCTGTGTAATGTTTGCATCAGACAGAGTCAGCCCTGCCTTACAGTTCTGTCAACTGCTGCATTCTCAAGGTAAGCCCCTAACCTACACACTACTTGTAAGGATTACTATAATATGGTATTGTATGTATGGATCTGCTGCATTTATGCAAGAAAATATAGTAGGCTATTTGAACACAAGTAATACCCACATTGGACTACAGTTACACAGTCAACTCATATGTGTTCCTTAATATTCACTAGGCCTCATGATGGAAATATGCACTACATCAGTCAAGGGAGATGTTAAACAGTGGGGTCACATGATAGTTGGACTACTGTGTATCCCAGCAGAACCTGTGGTGTTGTTCACCCACAACCAACTCAGCAGTTTTCCCATATAACCAGTTTAACAGTAGGTCATCAATGGTTTTCAGCGGTTCAAGCAAACTCAGGGCAAAAATGAAGAAATCAATCACACATTGTTATGTCTCAATGCAGGAATAACAATGTACATATGTATGCTACTGATTGTGTGATGAATGACTCCTCTTTGGCTGGCAGCTTGCATAGCTCAGTGGACTAGGAAAGTTAGCATGGGTGATGTCGCCTGATGGTTCAGATTTGTAAGTATCCACATCTTTTGCATGTGAGGTATTATTATGTTGGTGTTTGCACAGGCTGTCCGTCTGTGTGGGTTGCAACATTATGAACCTCTGTCGCGTATTAATTACATCAGACAACCGGAGAATGCCATGGACATTTTGAGTGAAGTGCAGTACTGCAGAAACAGGGAGAGATGTCAGTGTCTGTAACATATAAAATCCTGGACTGGAGTGCAGGTAGGTGTGGCCTGGAGTCACTTTATAAGTACTGACACTCCCACTGAGCATATCCATACACTTAGTTAAACTGAGTGTGATCCTGTTGCCCCATGATCAGAAGTACCTGTTATGTATACACATGTTTCTACATGCATATATATATATATATATGTATACATATCCGTCTGTCACTATCTCGGTCTCTCTCATATACATAGAGTATACCTATCTCTATATATTTTCAAATAAATATATATATATATATATATATATATATATATATATATATATATATATATATATATATACATCTCAGTCTTTCCCCATATATCTACATAACACATATCTATAACATACACACAAACAGCTACATTTATATATACATCCCTGTTATATACAGAAATATGAGTGTGGATGTCTACATTGTCCTACATACTATAATACTGGTGAGTAAAGCTGCTCTATCACTCATCTATAATGTTGCTCAAATGATCCAAAGTAAGGGCTCAACAGCACATAATGCACTTACCTACAGACCTCTGTGCCTGCTGGATGTCATCACATAGACAGCAATAGGTGAGAAGGTGGTATAATGTATAATGTTGTCTACACATGCATGGACAGGGCATATTGTTACTGCCCAGAGGTTTGAGCATCCAAGTGCAAACAGCCACATATGACCATACTGGTAATTGTTAACATATAGCTAAGATAATAACAGTTATCTCATTGCCAGGATACTAGATGCAGATAAAAGTATGTATCAATATCACTCTGCAGGCCACAGATGCTGTTCAACACAAGCCTAGTTTGAGTAATCCACAAGCAGTTTGCCTGCAATCATGTATAAAACAGACATCTGTCATGGCACATGCGATAAGTGGTGAGATCTATAGGATGCAAAACTAGATAGGTAGGGGCTCTGATCTCACTGCAGGCCATTTGGTGTGTGGGTGTGTTTGTCCCCCTACTACACAACTGAGAAGCTCTCATTGGTTATCAAACTGTAATGGTTATGCACTGTTTGGCCCTGTAAGTTGCTGCTGGCTTCCAAACTTCCCCTTCTACAAAGCCTGATGATGTCATCTACCTTAAGACTACCAGCTGCCATTGTTGCATCTGACTTAAGCCATGGTGCATGTTATGAGTATTGTGATCTATAGTGTGTAAGACTAGACTGATAAGGATTCTAATTTCACTGCAAGCCACTTGGTGTGTAGGTGTGTGTGTCCTCCAGTTAATCAACTGAGAAACCCTCATTCGTTATCAAACTGCAATGACTGCAATGGTTATGCACTTTTTGGCCCTGTAAGTTGCTGCTGGCTTCCAAACTCCAACTTCTATAAGGCCTGATGGTGTCATCTACCTTATCACTACGAGCTGCAATTGCAGCATCTGACTTAAGCTGTGAAACATCTGATAAATATTGTGAGCTATGGTATGTAAGGCTAGATAGGTAGAGGTTCTAATCTCACTCTAGACCTAGTGGTGCATGTGTGTGTGTGCATCTACCCCCTGCCAAACACCTGTAAATCCCTCTCTGGCTATCAAACAGCACTGGTTATGCACTTTGTTGTCCCTGTAAGTTGCTGCTGGCTTTCAAACTGCTCTCTTCTACAAAGCCCGATGACGTCATCTACCTTAAGACTACCAGCTGCCATTATAGCACTTGACTTAAGCCATGGCGCATACAAAAAGTTTTGTGATGTACAATGTGTAAGACTAGATAGGTAGGGTTCTAATCTTACTGCAGACCATTTGGTGAATGTGTGTGTGTGTGTGTGTGTGTGTGTGTGTGTGTGTGTGTGTGTGTGTGTGTGTGTGTGTGTGTGTGTGTGTGTGTGTGTGTGTGTCCCTGCCAAACAACTGAGAAACCCTCATTGGCTATCAAACTGCAATGGTTATTCACTTTTTGGTCCTGTAAGTTGCTTTTGGCTTCCAAACTGCACTATTCTAAAATGTCTGGTGATGTTATCTACCTTAAGACTACCAGTAGCCACTGTAGCATCTGTCTTAAGCCATGATGCATGCGATAAGTATTGTGATCTACAATGTGTAAGACTAGATAGGTAGGGGTTCTAATCTCACCCTAGGCCACTTGGTGCAAGTGTGTATGTTCATATGGCATAAATATGATCACCTCAGTAACTTAGAAAGAGATAAGGTTTTGCAGAATTTTATTTGTAGCAGGTGATGTGGCCCTCCAAATACCTGACCACAACTAGGCCTATTGATGTCAAGTATAATATATCTTAAACCAATAGTACTATCATACATGAGGTCTGTTGTTTGCATCACATGCTGTGATCTGTAGTGTGTACCATTACATAGGTAAGAGTTCTGATCTACATACATCCAAGTTGCACTATGTGTGTACCTTGCAATGTCTTGTAAGCAGTAATTGGAAGTGGTGCTATCCTCAATGTAGCCATGTTTGTGTGTGGCAGCTTATGGAACCATAGGACATTTTAACTTCAGTGGCATAATGGCCATACAGCCATCAGTCATAGACAACTGTATACCCTTATTTATATGATGTCCCAGTCTAAGAAGGTCGCAGGTAGAAGCCCTGTAGTGAAATGATGGTTGCCTAGCCAATCATACAGATGGAATGTGCTGAGGTGCTCTGCTTGCCATTAGCCAGGGTTCTGCTTCAAAGGTAGATTAAAGTCTGCTAGACAAATCTCTCCCACCAGCATGTATTAGTAATGACACATACTAAGTTAATATCCTTAGAGTGATTAATCCATGTACTATGCCACGTACAGATATGCAGCATTTACAATCAAGCACGGTCACACATTGTCCCATATACAAGGAAGAAATCACCTCTGAATAGACTATATGCCACAGACTACAATGACACTCATTTCAGGCAATCCTCATTGAACACATACTGAAGACATAAAGTTCCCTTGTGATGGACCATACTGTTGTGTGCAAGTGCCAGTGCTGCTTGGAAAGGTCCATTATCAAATGGCCATTGCACTCAGATATTGGCATGCTGAGGGAAGAATACATGAAGGTTATGAGTATGTCAGTTACTGGTGATGTTGGCCTCAGCTATGACATATGATTCCCATCATACCACTGTGGAGACATGGTGATCTCAGGCACATTAGATGTAAACCTATGTGGCCAGGTCTGTGTGTCCAGCTCTTTCACCCCTAAGTGCATCACATGTTGCAACTGATGTGCTACTTACCAGGTACATAGTTGTTAGTGATGGAAATGATACTACATATATATTTGCATGGAGTTAATGGCCATTACTAAGTCAACAGGCATTTGTTCAACAATACCCTCTTGTAGGATACTGATGTGACTCACAGACTCCATGAGTGCTCACAGTTTGCAGGCATCAGCCAACATTGTTAGCCACAGACAGTCAGTATTCACTAGTATCATGGTTAAATGTATTCCAAGAAGTAGAGAACACAGGACAGCATCCTGTTGAACACTGCTGCTTACAGTTCAGATATTAGAGGCAGATGTCCCTATGTTGAGTATGCGTGCCGTCAATGGGCCACTAAGTGACCCCTACAATGATTGTACCATGGATGCCTAAGTGCATGATTTATAAATGATGCCTGAATGGGGGATATAGTCAGAGATCTTGGCTCTGTCATGGAGGTTATATGCCTTGATGTCCCCTCACCCAGGTCCTTGGTGACTACCTTGGAAATGTCCACATGTTTAACAGTCATGATCTCCCTGTCAAGCATCCAAACTTTGTACAGTCAACTGTGTGTAGATCACATATGTGTGTGTGTGTGTGTGTGTGTGTGTGTGTGTGTGTGTGTGTGTGTGTGTGTGTGTGTGTGTGGATCAGCTCCATGATGATTTCTGCTATAGCCATACAGATATGGATACTCAGGCAAAGAGGTCTAAAGTTCTGGTGGTCAGTGCATGCACCACCTCTATGCAAGGGTATAACATTTGCCTTTGCCCATTCAGCTGGGGTTCAGCAAGTGATTTCAGTATGATTGTAAGGTGCTCCCAATGGTGTCAGTAATCCATGACAGATCCCATATAGAATGTTGCCTGGGATGTTAGTAGGTCCAATACATGCCGTGTATCCTCCATAAAGAGGACATTTATGACCTGTTCTGTAGATATGGAAGTTATGGGACAAGTTGTAGGAATGTCATGTGTCATATGTGGTGGGGACAGGGGAGTGAAGTTGACACAGAACATATGGGACTACAAGTTAGCTATCAGTACAGGCCCATTCTATGTGCCATCATTACGTATGAGTTCACCAAATATCTGGGCTCTTCCTTTGAGGTTACACATGTAGCTACACTGTGCAACCCGGGAAAAAAAAAATTTTTTTTTTAAAAACCAAAAAACCACAGAATTAAGAAGCAAGGCTCCCCATGAGTAGATGTCAGACATACCCCTGCTGAATGTTATGCTGATAGGTAATATGCCATATGAGTCACCCTGTTTAACTGTTTGTAAGGAGCAGGTACAATCATAACACATGTGTCACAAGGGGCAGGGTAGCATAACAGTATGCTGCTGTAGGCCCAGGGCCAAAAGCACACTACCTACCTAAGACACAATGCACACCCATTAACACATTGCAAATGGAATATGTGAGGTGGAATGAGTGTGCTAGTGACTGGATGCATGTTGTGTACTGGTGTGATTGCTCACCATGACTGTCTGTCTGTCATGGTAGTGTGTGTCCTTGGTGTGAGGCCAGAGACAGGTGTGTGGGGTATTGCGATCAACACATACTACATTGCCATATGTTGTGCTGTGTTACCCTGTATTTCACTGTGGTGTAGGTAGGGTTATGGCAAGTAAGACTAGTGTGCATTACCAGTGAAATATGTAACGTGCATTGTGTGCAGTGCATGGGCTGATAATGTTCCCCATACAGTACCTTGATTCAAACCCCCAGTGTGAGGTTGTGTATTGTACCTGAAACAGTGTGTTGACTGCTACAGTATACTAGTCTGTTGTATGGAGTGTGCCAGATACTGTTGCACAGTTGTCAGATGAGCACTGATATCTGGTCATGTACATGTGTATCCCCCAATAGACAGACAGATGCAATATATGGTGCCTAAGTTATATCACTGCAGTCAAGTATAATGTGTATTATGTGTGCTATAGTCTGCTGACAGATATTGCTGACATATTTCTCTTCTCCTTTTCAGGGCCATGGTTCACCAGCGGAACCCAGTCTACTCTGCTGCAGAGGAGGAGGAGATACACCAGAGCCTGGTGTGGGATTTCGCTGTACTCTTTTTCCGCACCAGCCAGAACCAGCAGGAGAGGGCTGCACTGTGGCAAGACCTGGTCCGTCGGGTAAATGACATAGGCACACCAGACATATGAGCAGGTATGCCATCACTGCAGTGATTTAATTAGAAATGTCCGTCAGCGTGCGTCGGATATCCACAGGCAGCAGCTTGCCACAGGTGGTGGGGTGGCTAGAAATCCCCCCTCACCAGACTGGAGGGACTACTCCTGAGTGTTGTGGCTCCAGCACAGCAGCAACAACAACAGCATACATGTGTAATGATGGAGGCTGGAGCCACACAGCAGCAGGACACAGAGCGTGCAGGTAACATGCCATGTGTATAGTTGACCATTCTGTACACTGTTAGGTTATGCATGTGTGGGGTGTGTCCTCGATTTGTAGCTGTAATCTTGGTAATTATTGCGCATTACTGATAACCTCATTATCTGCAGTACACCTGTGGAAGCTAACTGTTGCACTACTGAACTGTATCATGCCCACAGTATCAATGGCACAGTTGTGCCCACTGATGATAAATGTCTCTTTTCTGCAGGTCCCTCTGGTGTAACAGCAAGGCAGCCTATCCATGCTGGTGAGTGTGTAATACCATTACCTCCACTACTCTGTATACTAATAGTAATAATAGGCTGAAGCAGTAGTGCTATGTGTTTGATTGCAGGTGTGTTTGTGTCTGTGGGTTTATATCTCATATACTGAGGTGTGTGCATGTGTGCATGTGTGCATGTGTGCATGTGTGCATCAGTGGTGGCATTGTGTACACATTGTAAACTGTGTTTCCTGTCTTACTCCCACAGGTTCTGGTGCTGCTCTGGTGTTGTGCAGCAGGGAACCTGAATCAGCTGCTGTGGATAGTGATGATGATACCTGTGTAATGGCACAGGTAGGTGTGCCAGGGTCCGTCATTGGTCAGCCAATTGACACTACACAGCTGTTGACCCCATCAATGCGCACAGTCATCCTGCCAATACATCCTTTGTCACCAATGTCCCTAGGTGATGGACAGGATACAGTGGGCATTGACCAGGGTAATGTGGTACCGGTGGCACATGCATCCCCACACTGCAGCCATGGCCAGGGCCCTGACATGGTACCATACAGGCAGACGTCCATGGGTTCTCGTGGGAGCATCTGTGGGCATATCACCCCTGTCAGACGTGCCCACAGAGGTCTTTTAACCCCAGCTATGTTTCGGGCTGTAATGCAGTCACAGTCACGTATGGAACGGTACACCAGACAGGGTCTGAGGGAGCTGAGAGCATGTCACACAACCATGAGTGACAGTATGCGTGATGTTGCGGCTGCCATCTGCAACTTCACCGAGGTCATTGACAGACGTTGGGGGGACACATTAGATCTGTTCCACAACTATATGTCCATGAGCCAGGGCAATGGTGGACGGTTGAGGCGTCGACGTGGCCGTATGCCAGCAACAGCAGCAGCTGGCAGCTGTCGCAGATGACAACAGGGCCGCGGCTGCTCACATAGTGCCAGCAGCAGCCCCAGCAATGCTGGGTCTGTGCTGTCATCGGACTGCCCCAGGAGACCACGTGCACATGGTGCTGGACAGTCCCAACAGGGACCTGTCTCCAGTCAACAAACACCTGCTTCTGATGACAGTACCCAGTCTTGCTTGGTACCTGATATGGTCCGTAGCACCCCTGCCAGGCACAGGTACCATGTCCATGGCCACAGACAGTGATCTGTATGACCTGGCAGGTACAGTCTGTGGCTGTCCACAAACACCTGTATATGGCAGCCATGAGGTGGGACTGTGTGCATTCATACACATGCAAATTGATAACACCTAGGGCTACCGCATACACGCACACACTGCATCAACATTGCCCCATCTTGTACTGCTGTCCCTCACCAACACACACACACAGACATGTCACTTGGTTGTATCAGTGGCAGACTCAGGCATACCAGGTACACACCCTGTGCATATGATGAAACTGTGCCACCTCCTGCAATCTGTAAAATCGGTGCAGGAACAGGTTAACATGGTGCTGATGCACAGGGTGACTACATAGACATATTGTAATAGTATGATGTTGACAACAGTACAGTGTAATTATAGCATTGTGGGTATATACCAGCATGCCTGATGCAGTTACAGTATGAATGTCATTGTATTGTTTTGTACACCCATAGTAATTACCACAGTGTTCTGTCTGCACATCTTTGCATACTGGTGGTGAGGCTGTGAAAGGATGGCCACCTATATAGGTAGCACAGGGGATACAACAATGTACATATTGATACTCAATGATGGCCATGTCAACTGCGAATTGCATGCTGTCCACACACGACTCTGCAATGCAGATGTTTCAGGATGTTGATATCTGTGCAGTACTGCACAACAGGTTCAGGGCTCACAAGAGCTCACTAGCACTACAAGATCACACCTCATACCATGCATAACAGCACCAAAACACATACCTAACTATGACAGGAGTGAGAGTGTCCATACATGTCAAGGATACTGTGGTGCCAGGACAGGTAGCATACATCATACTAAGTCTGGAACTGCTGAGTGAGGGCTCAGTGTCTGTTATTTGACATGTGTATTAGTACAGGTATGAGCACTTGGGTATCAGGCCAGTTATTCAACATTACGAAGGTACGTGGTCTATACACTTGTGGGGGTTGTGGCTGGACCCAGCCCGTCTGATCTGGGAATGTCTGGGTACTGGCTTATAGTGCCTGCATATATGCACTGTTACATACTGGAAGTCGTACACCTTGTTTGTTGTAGCATAGTCTACATACAGGCCTGCTGACTGTAGCTTTGTTTGTATGCATGTTTGCCTGTTATGTTCCTGAAACACTGATTCCACCTGCAGTGCAGATATACAGTGCCTCTGTGGATCCCTAGTGACATCTGTGTTGCTTACTGTACTGATGTCCATGTGTCACTTGACAGAACATCACTGTTTGCCCTGTTTGCATATAGCTTGCCTGTAACACATTGCATATGACTTATCTCACATTTGCTCAAGACAGCATTTATATATGCCAGCACTAACAAATCAGGAGCACTACACCCTCACATAGTCACCTTGAGTACCTTGTTCCCCAATGGCCCTATGTGTCGTTACTTAGTATGGGAGTCACAATGCTATGGTAGCATGTGCAAAGGTCACCTGTCGATCTACTCTCAGGACCAGTTGGTGAATCTGTGAGTCATGTGGCAATGTTACAGCTGCCTCATGTACACAGACAACCCTCTCCCCTTCCCATACATGTACAATACATGTGATAGATGCAACCACATAGCCAAACTGGGGGCTAAGCTCTGTTTACACAGCACTGGCATTCCCTGTCAGGTGGAGTGGGATACTACAGTGAATACAGTACCAGTCTCCCATAGACCTGCCACGACCACAATCCAAACACAGACACACACAGGTATATTATTGGGCTCTCAGAATAGCATCCTGCCTGAGCAGCTGACACCTGCAAAGCAGACACACAAGCAAACATTACACCAGAGCAGAGCACATGCAACACATAGCTCACAAAGCCTGTGTGCCAAACAGTGTTAGGTCATACGGCTAGACAACACACCTGCTACGGTTGTATGAGGTACCTCTATTGTCACGTACACGGTGGTCCTGCTCCCAGGCTGAACAAGGTGACGGTCATGCTGAGCTGCCCGTCGGGTACTATGATCCACCACATAACACAAGCAAAGCGGTCACTCCAAGGCATGTAGCAGTATGACTCAGTCATTGTCTGTGCCAGTGTGTATGACCTCTGACACACCTCCCTGGACTACATGTTAGGGGACATGGAGGGGCTCTCTGAGCTTGTGGCACAGGCTGGTATGACCCTGGCCTTGAGTAGCATCTCACCCTCACCATGAATGCTGCCACAATATGTAGACAGGATCACCAGTTTCTGCACTTAACATATCTTTCAGTGACATCCAAAGGGGATAAAATGCCTGTCAGTGTGGGATTACATGCTGGACATGCCACATTGCTTTGCTTGGGACAGCTTGCACCTGTCACCCATGGGCCGTTGTATATTGGCAGAGGCTGTTGCTACACACATACTGCCTTTGTATGCAAGGCTGACATTACATAGCCACCTACACAGGTATCACACGGGATGGGACACTAATAGCAATGCTACTCAACAGCAGCAGTGTAAACCTCAAGATGCATGTAGTGGAAACTGTCCTTAGCATGGGGTACAGCAATATCCGTGCAGTAACAGACTCCTGGTACAAGGCTCCCAGGTGCACACCATCAGTGCCAGGTCATTCCTGATACCATGCTTGTCATCCCCTACACATGCACCAAAACAGAACAGAGGGGTGTATCCAAAGGCACCTCAGATACACACACCCCCAGGTTGGTGGCACTGCACAAAGCATCAGAGCCTCTCCATGTGCAACACACAGTGGGTTAGACTGCCTTCAGGTTCATGGCCTAGCACACACCACACTCCCATACCCAGGAAACCCACTTGGCCTTCCTGACAACACTGGGAATATGACGGTCTCTACACACACCATTATATGGTTGTACTGCAACTACCCAAACATACAGTGTGAGCAATATTCTAGCTGCAAGACCCTATCTGAAGGTTTCTTATCATTCATTCCCTGCATTGCTATGGAACAACTTGTTACCACTCCCACAAGTGGTGACAACATGCTGCACCTGTTCATCACCAACATGTGGACTATATGCTCCAGACCAATCATGTATCCCTCGCTGGTGGGATGACACCAACTACAACACACACTGTATAGTCACATACCACATGCAGCCCCTGCACAGAACACCCCAGGCATACAGTTGTCTGATGCATATTCCATGTATTCACATGAGGCAGGCTTCGGACATGGGAACTCTTGCAGTTCACAGGTACATATGTGTAGGTGGCACACACATACATCATGTGTGCATTGACATTACTGATATAATGCATATCGTGCCATATTGGGAACAACACCCCACACACATGGACAAACTGTGTGACAAAAATACACATGGCATTTGTAGGATACAAACCCCTACCTAACTATATTAGATCACTTGTGAGAGTCACAGTAGCAGAGTGTACTATTTGCATTACTGGGAGGATTTCTTTCTCCTGCTGTACTTATAGGGTGCTGACATCATCAGTGTTTAGACAGTGGAATATGCAGCATGTTTTGTGTAGTAATAGTTGCCAAAAGGGACATTTCTCATACACATGGAATTGCATACATTACTCCTCCACACACAGTCACACACACACTGGGCACTTGCAGGATTCAAACTCCTACCTTACTATGTTATGACACTAGTGAAAGACGCATTAGCTGAGCGTGCTATTTGCATTACTGGGGGGGATTGCTTTCTCCTGCTGTACTTATAGGGTGCTGACATCATCAGTGTTTAGACAGTGGAATATACAGCATGTTTTGTGTAGTAATAGTTGCCAAAAGGGGCATTTCTCATACACATGAAATTGCACACACTACTCCCCCACACACAGTCACACACACACTGGGCACTTGCAGGATTCAAACCCATACTTAACTATGTTATGACACTAGTGAGTGACGCATTAGCGAAGCGTGCTATTTGCATTACTGGGGGGGATGGTTCTCTCCTGCTGTACTTATAGGGTGCTGACATCATCAGTGTTTAGACAGTGGAATATGTAGCATGTTTTGTGTAGTAATAGTTGCCAAAAGGGATATTTTTCATACACATGGAATTGCACACACTACTCTCCCCTACACAGTAGCACACACAGTGGGCAATTGAAGGATTCAAGCCCCTACCTAACTATGTCATGACACTAGTGAGAGACACATTAGCAGAGTGTGCTATTTGCGTTACTGGGGGCATTGTTTTCTCCTGCTGTACTTATAGGGTGCTGACATCATCAGTGTTTAGACAGTGGAATATGCAGCATGTTTTGTGTAGTAAAAGTTGACAAAAAGGACATTTCTCTTACACATGGAATTGCATACACTACTCCCCCATACACAGTCACACACACACTGGGCACTTGCAGGATTCAAACCCCTACCTAACTATGTTATGACACTTGTTAGAGACACATTTGCGGAGCGCGCTATTCACATTACTGGGTATAATTTTTGCTCCTGACATATGTATAGTGGGCTGACATCATTATGGATGAAGAGGTATGTACATCTGTTACTATCCATCAGTAAGGGGGAGAGCATATCTATGCATTAACTTTGCACAGGCACAGTGGCCTACTGTACTGTGGAGGCAGACGCCAAATACACTGTGGATAGCCTTCTGTATTCCCTAGGGACAACAGTCAGGTATTGCACTCTACAGCCATATGTTTACCTGTCAGATGCAAGTATCTGTTGCTCATATACTGTTTGTGGGTCTTTATTGCTGTAGCCTTCCCTATCTCTATAAATAATGTGTGTACTGTGGGAGATGTTTGCATACGAGTGGGATCCAGTACTTTACTTATGTCTCTGTTGTAACTTCACTGTGTGCACTGGGCAGATGTCTGTATTGTGGGAGGTTCCTGTGTTAACACATAGAAATGCCAGATATGTGTGTGCAACTGCTGAACTGTGACATGGCCTAAGTGTGTGAGCATGCCCAGTTCACAGTTTGTATGGCTTCTTGACTGCCACATCTCATTTATCTAAGTGTGCGAGCATGCCCACTGTGACCTTTCCTTATGTTTGGATCTGTGGACCACCACATTTCTGTTTGTGTGTGGACACCATCTATATATCACATGTACAGTTGAGTGTTGGACATCAGGTTGTGTTCTTACTGCCCAACTGCTGTGTGTCTGAACCTAACAGGCATTATTCTGTGCCTGCAAGGTCGCCATGGGATAGTTTGCATACAGTTGTCATCATCCTTTCCTACTGACCAAACAGTTGTATTGTTGTATAGTGTACTGGTGCAAAACTTTCACTGTGGTGGACAGTATAATCTGTTTCAGTCCTATCACTGCTTGTAATGTTTATAGTGAGCACACCAGACTGGTTGAGGGCCAGTTGTGCAGATATGACCATGTTGCATTTTGTTCAGATATGGACAGCTTAGTACATGATTGTCCGACATTGTTAATGTATTCCACAACTTGTGTGGACAGTGACAAACAATGGCCATGTGCCCTAGTCCATTTGTAATGCTAGTCAGAGAGTGTTTGTCCTTCAACACACATTTATTGGTGTTTGCCATGACATATGTCACAGTTAGTGTGCTGTGCCTCTGTCTACCCATGACATACAGGTGATATCCAGGGTACACCAACCATCACCCATCCAGTCACCATGATTCCTCTGGATGACAGTCACTGAGGGACTACCTGGATATCCTGTAATGGGAGTTTAGTCGTGGGTGGAGTGAGCTTCTGGGTCATGGACCAATCGACCAATCGGTACAGCATGTCCTGTTTATGTCTGTGCTGGGGTTCAGGCCTGTCAGCTGCATAGGTCACCAGCATTCAGTGTTTACATGGTGCCAAATGTCCATTGATGCCAGGTTGGTCATGGCTCTATACATCAGGCACAGTTCACCTCCAGCCAGGCAGTATGGCACTGTGTGGAGCTGCAGTTACTTTACTCAGGCGACACATGGCATCTGTTACAGCTCTGCGATCCTCCTGGTGGGGTAATTGTGTGGTCATTCCAGTTGCTGCAGGTGTCTTCTACGGTACATCCCTGAAGGGCCATTGTACACAATTGTGAGGCTGCTGATGGATGACTGGTGAGGCACATTGACCTACCCTAACCAAGCTGTGCTTACCTTCATGATTAGGTGGGTATATTATATGTTTCTGTAACCACTACAGACACATGGTTGTCACATGCAGGATATCTATCACCTTTTGTCCCCAGGTCTCTTATTTCTCCTGATGTACTTACTGGGTTAACACCTATGTGGTAATTTCTGGCCACGTACTGTGTTTCCACAGGGGTTGACTATACCCTATTCTGTATTTAGCTTGTTGACATGGCTGTGGCACCACTTGCGTGTTTCTATGTGTGCCTTTTGTAGGTTGCTTGTGTCAGCTGAAGGGTCCGATATGGTGGCCAGTTTGTAGTCCTTTGCAAACCTGTTCAGACAGAGTCCTTCCATGTTGGCCTGTACCTATGTGACATATATAGCATACAAGAGGGATCCCAGGACCATGCCTTGTGGGATGCCAGTTGTACCTGGTTTGCAGTCTGCCATGGCTACAGCATGTCTGCCAGGTCAGTTCTGTCCTTGAGCTGGTTTGCAACCCATCTACTTGCATAGGGGTTTATAGTTAGGCTGGTGAGCTTATCTGTACCACCAACTAGGGTATTGTATGGAAGGGTTTAGCAAGGTCCAGATAGGCTGTGTGATCAACATCTCTCACATCACTGGGCTTGGTGCATGTTTCACATGAGTCAGACATGTGTACAGAGCAGGATCTGCCCTATGACAGCCACACTTGGTTGGGTCCAATGTCTGTAGGTACCCAATCTCATTATTCATGGGATCCATGATCATCCTCTCCATTACTTTGCCAACCTAGATATTCGGGGTTGAGGGGTGATAGTTTGCATTATCCATTCAGGCACCCCCTTTGTGGTGTGGAACCACTGTTGCTGTACACCGCTCTTTGGGTACATTTCCTGTGGTAGGACTGATACTGCACAGTAATGCTATTTGCTGTTCCATTCTTCTTACAGTACTTGTTGGACACAACCCAGGACACCATCTGGTACCAATGATGCTGTGTGCTGTGCTTTGTGGATGCTGGCTGTTACCTCAGCATCTGCAATGTCGGGGGGGCAGCACTATTCTGGGATAGATATTTGGCAGTTAGGTGCTGGTGGGGAGTTTGCAAAGAATCTGTTAGGTAGGATGTTGGCAATGTGTGTGGGTTTGGTGTATTGTTTGTGATATTAGAGTGCTGCAGAGCATATCTGTGGATTATCACCATGGTTCCTACCATCAGGTAGGACAGCTGTGTAATAATCCTTTGTGTCCTGCACAATTTGTATCGTCATAGGTTCATAGGTTCATACTAGGCTATCTGCCCTGGCCTTGTTTGAGCACGGACAGATTGTGTGTGGGTCTCAGCACCCCTTGCAATGTGCATATTATGCCCACGTAGGGTTTACTTTCCTAGATGTGACACAGGGATGGCCCCCAGTGTACACCTACTATCTCCCATGCACTTCAACGGATTTCTCTTGTTGAGTTTGTGTGTGGAGCTCAGCCTATCATGGACTGGGATTCTGTTCCAGAGTGTCCTGAGCCTCTGGGTTATGGATCTGTCCCTCCAGCACATCCTATTAATCTATGTGTAAAGGTTCAGATATCTCACTGTGGTGTGTCTGCTGGATTTGGGGTTTCTGCAGTGGAGCATGTCTATTCATTCAGGATTGGACATGGCCTTGTACATCAGGCATACATCACCTCTGACTGTGCAGTATGCTTCTGAATTGGGCTGTGGTTTCTTCAGCCAGGCTGCAGATGTCCAATGTTTGGACCCTTTATCCTGTTGGTGGGGTACATTTGGGGTCTTTCTGACTGCTGCATGTGTAAGGTAAGGTATATGTGAACTGGGGCATAATTGTCACATATGGGCCTGATAAGGAAAGGGTATGGGGGCACAGTGACCTCTGTAGCTCTACATGTGCATCCTTTCATATTAAGGTTTGCAATATAGCAGGTCTTCCTGGCTACCTTGGCAATGTGTGTGTCACATGACAGGTTACCATCCACTTGTGTCCCTAGGTCCATGATTACTTCTTCCATACATAATGGATTGCCACCTATGTCATACTTTGTGTGTGCCTTGTTTGGTATTTGTTGGGACATTCATACTCTGAAGTGTCTTCAGAAAGGCTGGCTGGGGTACCTGGGTTTGTGTGTGGGGTCTGTAGCAGGCTTCAAACAGGTACACAGTTTGAGACAGTGTTACTTGCCCGTGGATAGTCCATGCTGCTTCTTGCTGTGGTACCAACCTGGGGTGTGGTTATTCTTGATAATTACTGGTAGCCACACTCCTATTGTCATGTGTTCCATGTTTTGGAGCTGTAGAGCATGGTTTGCTGCATAACCTGGTAGTATTAGGGTGCTCTTCTGGGCCTTGCCCAGGTTTCTGTTACAGAACACATATTACCATTCTCCATGCTGTGGTGGGTTTGGTCTGCATGCACCTTGCAGGTTAGACTTCTGGCATTGGGTAGCATTACGTCCAGGTTATTATCCCTTGTGCTACCTATGTTGGTGGGTTTGTGTTTCCAGACTTACCTTTTCCAGGCACAGTGGGGGTAACAGCAACCTTTGCCAGTATCTACAGAGCCAGGTGTGCTGGGTGCGTGCCATCCCTAGCAGGTGGGGCATCAAGTCTTGCTCGGCATGTCAGCCCAGGCTGTCAGCCATGTGTTCCCCCTTGCTAACAGCAATACCTCAGCCAATTATTGTACTTGATCTTGTTGTCTTCATAGTGTGGCATCATGCTTGGTGAGGGTGAGATGTTAGGTTGGGTCTTCATGTTTGCATATACTAGATGGTGTTACATTGCTTAAAACATGGCAATCTTGCCTCAGGTGGTGCTGCAGGGCTGCCTCTGTTGGATGCACATACTACGCTCCCTGTACATGTTTGAGAGCAGGTTATGTCATGTTAGGCATCCCTGTTACTATATGAGTGAGTCAGAGAGGGGTATCATTCCCAGGGTTCCTACTGAGCCAGTGTATGTGCTATGTGTTGCCTCTTTGCCAAGGCCAGGGCATACTGGGCACGGCTCCTTCTGCCTACTGGGCAGGCTCAGGTTGTTCCTCCTCCGAGTCACACTCTGCCTGTGATGGCCTTGGCAATGGTGGGGGGCTGTTTGTCCCGGCCCTATGCTGGTCCTGCTGCAGCTGTTTTTGCAGGATCATATTATGTAGCATAGCACATACCATAACAATTTGGGTACATGTAGTTGGTGAGTACTGCAAGGCTCCACCAGATGTGTCCAGACACTGGAACCATGACTTGAGCAGCCCAAACACACCCTCTATTACATTACGCGTTTGTGCGTGTGCCTCATTATGGCGTTCCTGTTCAGGTGTGTGAGCATTTCTGATGGGTGTCATCAGCCACGGCTCCAGTGCATAACCTGCATCCCCCACTAGGTGTCCATGTGGGATGTCCCCATTGGCAAATGTCTGGTACAGCTGCGTCAAATGTCAGATATGGGAATCATGGTAGCTCCCAGGGCAGCCAGCACACACATTCATTATTATGCCCTGGGCATCACACATGACCTGGCAGTTGATGGAGGGGAAGCCCTTGTGGTTAATGTAGGCCCTACCCACTCACCGGCTGGTGCTTTGATGCATATGTGCGTGCAGTCTATTGCACCCACTACCTCAGGGTATTCCGCTATTTGCTGGAAGAGATGCATATTGCTGGCCAATACCTCACGGGCATTGGGGAAATATACATGATCACCGACATGTGCTGACATGGCATCCAGGAACTGGTGCAGTACCCTGGAGGCTGATGCCTGTGATATCCCCATCATATCACTAGTTGGTCTCTGGAAGGTACCTGTTGCTGGTATTCTTAGGCCAACACATACCTTGGTTTCCACTGGGATGGGTTCCCCTCTGTTAGTTCTGTGTGTGAGGCATGGCCTGCACAGCTCAACAATTTGCTGCAGGAGGTCTCTGTCCACTCTATAGCGCTCCACTATCCCCAGCTATTGTAACCCCTGGTAGGTGACCCTGGGCCTGTACACTCTTCTCCGTCTCCTCACTGTGGGTTGTCTGGCAGGATTTCCATTGTCACCACCCTCAGCAAGTCTCCTATGTCTCCTTATGACAACTATGGCAGCCCCTAGCATGTTTGGTCTGAGTGCAGCTTTTTCAGTTTTCACTTCTACTAGCTTACTCCTGTCTTGCAGTGTCTCTTGAGAGAAACATACTGCAATGCTGTTTGCAGTGTTTTAGGTGCTGGGCTGGGCTTGTATTCTGCCTGTGTAATTGCCTGCTTCTAATTGTTTTCACCTGCTTCCTCTACAAGTATTCCCTGCTAGTTTCCTACTATTTCTTCTGCTTCCTTTTCCTCTCTGTTTCCTCAGGGGTGAGCAGCACGCATACCAGCGAAAACATGCTCACAGTGGCTACCACACTCGCACACATGCTTACATGGACTAGAATCTGCTTATTCGGGTTAAAACGCGCACACACCAGCGCAAACAGGTTTACAGATCTTTAAACAGGCTCCTACATGCTTACTCTGCCTTACACGCGCACACTCTGTCTTACTCGTGGCTCCCAGTGCGCACACTCGCACATGCACGTACAGCAAGAAACTTTGGTGTTGGCCACAGTGTACACCTTCCATTTCTTGACTTTCCCATGCTTATCTGTTGACACTCCTCTTTTTCTGCTGTGTGATTGATATGTTTCACATACCACTTTGCTCCAATGAGCTTGATTTCTTCCTGACATTCCCCCCGTGATGTCATCTATCTCCTACTCTGTTACTCCCCCTTATCTAACTCTTACACTACATGGACTGTGCTCATTTGCTCTGTGACAGTGTGATTCACTATCCTACCATTCATTTACATAGGATTGCCTACTAATGCTTAGTTACATGTCTTACACTCAGCTTCCCCCCTTAGCAACCACTAGACGGTGGCCATGTTGTTTTTGGTCTGCTAGTCCCTGCATTGCAAATCCATGCATTACATAAAACCCACATTTGTGGGTTTCAAACCTTCATTTTTCAGTTTTATATAGCGCAGCCCATTTGCGCGAGGCTGCGCTGTGTTTAAACATCGCCGATCTCCGAAAAAAAACCCTCTATTTTTTCATGTTTGCATCGGTTTACCATGCCAATGGCCACATATTTGGCCATTGGCATGCTGTCTGTAATATTTGCACAGTTTATTTGGAGCTGTCATGGCTCCGTTGTGTTATTTGCAGTAACATACTCAGTTGTCAACTGAGTACATTTCTGCAACTAACACGACTCTTACACGGGCTGGTTTCAGCTTCGTGGATCGCTTAATCTACCTCATTTGCATGCCTTTCGGCTGCAAGTGGGGTGATTAGCATATCCACGCCCTGCCCATGTAAGAGTCATTTTAGCTTTCTCTTACACGGGATTTCGGGCTGTTCCTGGATCGTGATGGCTGCATGGAGTCTTACACGGCTCTTAGACTCCGTGCAAGCCATCGTGAATCCTGCCCATTATGTTTACATTCTGTATGTTGATTGCAATACAGTGAGGTTAGGAAATTAACTTTTTTCCACTGTAGTGCAATCTTGGAGTTGATAGATTTAATTTACTGGGGGGGTGCAGGGGGGCTTTCCCCCTGCAGAAACATAATGAAAAGTATGTCTGTTATAGTTTGGTGTTGTTATAGGTGAAGGGGATGTTATTTACATGTGCGTTGTAGTTTTCAATGTTATGATGCATACTTTCAGTGTTCTGAGATTTCATTGTTTTGAGTTTTCAGTATTTTGGGATTTTGATGTTATGGTCTCAGTGTTTTGAATTTCAATGTCATGAAATTTCAGTGTTTTAAACTAGACCTGTATAAATATAGAAGAGTAAAGATAGAATAGATTATGATGCTGCTGCTGAAAAGAGTTTAGAAACTAATAGTAGATAAAAGGTAAATTTTCTAATTGGTCACAAAATAGTAAGTAAGTGAATGAGAGAAATTTAGTCTATAAAGAACAATGAAACAAAAGACATATCTGAGAGGTTAATAGTAGATGGAATCCAAGTGGCAGCAAATGTCATTGTTGCTTACAGGAAAGATGATTTGTGGGTACATGATGTCTAGGAGGCTGGTATTGTAAAAGAATGTCTTGACTTTATTAGCCATGTTCTACTTACTGATGACACTTTATCCATGAGAAGCAAACTTTTCATACTATATAGCATCATTTGGCAGATGATTTGGACAAGTTTGCCTGTTGAAGAAAATTTGGGACAGACAGGACAAAGGCAACAGGAAGCAAGGGCTTCCAGCGAAGAGGTGGATCAACTGTGCAAGAGAAGGCCTGAGTATGTAAAAAGTAGCAAAGTGGCACTGAATAGAGATGGCAACAGCTGACATGACACCCTGACCTCATGTAGAAAATAAAGAAAAAGGGGGGTCAGTGATAATGATGATGATGATGACGACGATGATGATGGTGACAATGACCCTAATCTTGCAGTAGCTCAGAAGCTGGGTAAAAGGGAATCAGTAATACTCCCACCAGTATGGGGTTTCTATTAGAAATTGCTAAACTGGAGTATAGATATAAACAGATGTTTTTAAAATTTGATTTTTATTCTGATCTACTAAACAGCGAAATAATAGCATTTAATTGTACTATAATGCATCCAAATTTGATGCATTTCAAATGGGGACTGGTATTTTCACACATTTGTTAGTTAACGTTCCTAAAAGATTAAGAGAACATTTTAAACAGTTGCTGAACATGTTAGCTACAATAAATAGTACTTCCATTAACTATTAGTTTTGATTTTTTTTCTTCTTGCAAGCATGTTTATCCTTCTCCATTCTGTCAAAATGATAGCAGTCTGACATCCCTATTGAAGGTGCTTGCAATCACATCATGGTCATGACAGTAACTGCATGAAACTCCACTATATAACTCATTTTCATTTGTACACCCCCACCAAAAAAAATCTTACTGCAGTGGAAGGTTAAGAGATTAATATTAATATTACACGAGGGGAAGCACTTTAGACAAATTTCCCAGAATAGAGACAAACATGTATAGCAAAGCATTCTTTTCCATTGTAGAATGTCAGGGATTAGATTTATTTCAGCCCAAGTTATGAGTACTGCCCCAACCCCACCCCATTTTAGAATAAACTGTTCATGTTGCAAGCGGTTTGCTAAAAGTGTATATATTAGTATATTGTTAATCAGATGTGCTGTCTTTGATACAAAAATAATTGTAGCAAAAGTAGAACAAGTTTTGCTGTCTATCCTGTAATGTTGTCATAAATCCTTTTTGGTTGCATGTGGGATGTCATGTCAAAAAGCACTTAATTGAATGCAAGATATCTGAAACCAAAAGTTTTAATATAATCAACTGTAAGATCACCAAACCTCTTAGGAAAGAAGAAAACCTGCATAATTTCATTATCAGCTATTTTTTTTTTGTTTGTTTTTAGTTGATGCTTTCTTTCATCCCTTTCATCTTTATATCTTGACAGCTATGTGTCTGAATCCATTCATGGTTCATATGTTTCTCATACCTTTGTATTTCAAAAACACGCAGCTATCTGCCCTCTACTGTTGGTTCATTGAAGTTCCCCTGGGCATGTTATGAGATTTGTTTAACCCAAGGAATGTTATTATTCTTTGTATGACTCGTGTCTGATTTTTAAAGACAAATAACTGTTTTTGTGCTATTTCCACTCTCTTATTTTTCATAACCTGCCTATTGAGAATTAATTGCAGATTTGTTAAACACAGAAATGCCATGTATGTTGTTTTATTCTTTAATTGTAAGATGAATGACTTCTTTACCTGTGCACATGCACACACGTAGACACAACTACAAGAACAAACCCACATGCAGTAGAAAGGAAGCAAACCATCTGATCTTATTTTGT
The DNA here is from genome assembly GCF_019279795.1 of Protopterus annectens. Taxonomy (NCBI): domain Eukaryota; kingdom Metazoa; phylum Chordata; order Ceratodontiformes; family Protopteridae; genus Protopterus; species Protopterus annectens. The sequence continues at coordinate 947,992,188 of NC_056734.1, read as the reverse complement.
CTTTTTAAGATGCCTTATACCATATTTCTTATATGTGGGTAGTAAGTTAGTACAATATTTTGCTGAGGCAATGATTTAGGTCATGAAGTTAGTTAATCATATTGGTAAACTAATTCTAAGTTACCTTTATCCTGTAATGCTTCCCACTTCTTCCACTTGCTACTGTATGCTACATGCACAGGGAGTCTGATTTTCCCTTTTTCAGGGAGAAATACTTGAAAATCTGAAATCCGAAAAACACACATTTTTCATGGAATCTGGAAGAATAGAACAAAGTATTTATTAACTGCAACATGTATTTCTTATGTTTACTACTTATACTACTGTCAGTTTATTTTATTGAGTGGTCTTCTGAACATAGAATCTGCTTTAATTTTGCATATACATCTATAGAAAATTATAATGAAATCAAGATAAAGACTGGAATACTCTTAAAATTCATGGATATAATTGCCAGGTTTTATCTCATGAATAAAGCAGTTCATTTTTTTGGGGGGCCATAATTCATTGTCTCTGCAGATATGGCACTATGGTGCCTTTTGTGCAGGGAGTAGGAGACATTTTGTTGAAGTGATAAAAACTTGTTGTGCAATCCTTGGAGATGGCAGTAGTGGACAGGCTTAATCATAATCTATTGCTGTTTCAAGTTGCCCTCACCTGTCTTAGTAGCATGATGTATATTGTCAGACACAGGAACAATATACCTGTAAGCACATGTACCAGGAAAAAGTACACTTGCAATATTCATTCCTTCATTTTCTGATACATGCTTTATCTTGAGTGGTACTGAAGCCTCTCGGATCATATATTGGCATAAAGCAAAATGTCCGTCTGTTTGCCCATCCAGTATGAATGTATTAGTGTGCACGCACATATACACTGTAGCAGTTTAAGGGTCCTTAAAATTCTGGTGAAAAGACTCTGAGACTAGAGAACCAAATGTTGCAGGGCAGTAATTCTAACCACATAATCAGTGTGTTAAACAAGTCGCAGACAAAAATTTAATTAATTGCTACTTGTATAGAATATGCATAGGTGGCCATTAAGTCTGCTAGTATGATTGGATCTCTTTGTGGTCTGATTGACTTATCAGCAAAAAAACACCTCCATAGCAAAGTAGATTCATATGATTTCTCTGTAGACCTGCCTAACACAAAGCATTTGATCTGTGTTTGCTTTCCACTACTACAAATGCATAACATAGCATATTTAGTTAGCAACTGTAGCAGTAAAAACATCTTGAATCCCAATGTCTGTGTTTTTCCTGTGTTATTGTGGACTAATATTGTGTATCTGTTGGCTTTACGAGACGCAACTACAAAGTCAATAAGCAAAAACAGAAAAGTACGAAATCCTGAATTCAGTTATTGCTGTATGGAAAGTCTAATGTCTAGCTCCAGTGATGAAAGCCACACAGTTCACTGACCATAACATGCAACAAATCTTTTCAATAAACTGTGTTCTTGCATGTTTAAAAAGTCATCATTTTCATTATTGTGTCTATAATTTAAAACAAGTTGCATTCTGTTTTGTATGACTCTTATCCATTTCAAATGTATTTATTGAATATTTTTCTGTTTAATGGAACATCACACTGCTGAAGTAGGGTGTTGTGAGGGGGGGTCCTCTTCAGAAGGTCGAACTCTTAAAAGCTCAACTTTCATATGGCCGAGACCATATGATCGAACTTTTAAAAGTTTGAACAGTTTGAATGGGGATCTCCATAGTGCATGGAATGGGAAGATTTCCTTTTACAGCAATGTGGTGCGATCTCGGAGTTAGTATATTTAAATAGTGGGGGGTGTGGGGGGGTGCAGAATGGCTTGCCCCCCTGCTAGTACTGTTTAGTTTTTTTTTTTTTTGTTTATTTATTTTTTTCACATTTTTGAACATTCAAATGTTGGATTATATGGTCTTGGCCATATGAAGGTAGAACATTTGGATGTTCGATTATGTGAAGTAGACCCGTTATGAAGTTATGTCACAAAACTTTGAATTAATTTTGCCTTTAACTTTTTCTGTCTCTCTAGCAAATGACTGCAAAGAATAGTTTTGATCTGTGTCATGCTTGTGTGTGTGTGTGTGTGTGTGTGTGTGTGTGTGTGTGTGTGTGTGTGTGTGTGTGTGTGTGTGTGTGTGCGTGTGTGCGTGTGTGCGTGTGTGCGTGTGTGTGTGTGTGTGTGTGTGTGTGTGTGTGTGTGTGTGTGTGTGTGTGTGTGTGTGTGTGTGTGTGTGTGTGTGTGCTCAAGTTTGGTACATTAATTAGTCAAGTTACCCAAATCTAATAAATAACAATGACAATGGCACCATTTTCTAAAGACGTAGCACTAAACATTGGAGTATTCAAAGGTCATTGTGCTGTGACTCAGAACTTCACAGATTCTGTAGAATAATGTGGTCCTCAGCTGCTTAGACATGTATAAGGGCTGGCACAATATGGGTACCCCAAGAAAAGGGCTGCATACTAAATTAGAACAACTAAGGAACAGTAGTGAAGGTGCCACACTGAGTCACATTATCAATAAGACAAGAAAGGAAAGGAAGCATTTGTGAGGTTATATACACCCACTCATGCAACAAAATACCTACTCATTACAACTCTGGCACTATGACCATGCCAAAGAGGTCTTGCAATGAAGTGTCAATCCATTTCATCACAACTGGGGAGGAAAAGAGAAGAAAGGAAAGAAGAAATTGCAAACACACAAGGGTAATGATGAATGTGTGGACAAATGTGTTTGGGAGGGCTGGACCATTTATTTTTATTTATTTCAGTTTGTTAACCAGCTAGGTAGAATAGTCCAAAGATCCATTACAGCCAAGACCTGGGTGTTAGGCAAATACAAAATATTAGTATAAAATACAATGATAAAGAGAAAAAAAATGTACAAAAAATTAACAGAAAAAAATGCAAACAAAAACATTTAGAACACAGTGCACATACCATCATTTTACAAAACAATGATAAAGTTCAAAAAGTATGTAACAAGTTCAGAACATTGCAGTATATAGACCAACGAATTGCATGAAATTTTAAGTAGCAGCAATAAAAAAGTGTAATAGTGTACTAAACATGGAGATTAATGACAGAAAGGATCAGTAGTTAACATAAAAGTGATTTTCATAGTTTATGTAAACAAGAAGGATTAAAAGAAAGTTGTTTGGAAAAGGAGAGACACAGCTATGAAAAAATGAAAGCCTTGTAAAAGAGGATGCTGATTTAGAAAATAGGCAGGGAATCAGAATTATGGCTAAGTTGGAAAGCAGGTACAAACAAGGTATTGGAAATGACATACAAGGGAGAGGGAAGCCTGGATAGCGGCTAGAGCAGGGTACCATGGGCATACAATATTGGTCCAGAAGATAGTTGAACTTGAAATCTGTCCCTTCCATAGCTGGTGTCACGGGTAGTGCCTGCACCTGGTGGCCCAGTAGTCAAAGCCAGCCAGCCAGTCATTTGAATCTATCAGCCATGCCACAAGGTTATCCATTGTGTTTGGGAGTGGCTTACTGCTAGCACAATTTGAATGCATAATGTGTCTCCACTTAATGTTGGGTGATGACAGTTGGACTTTCTGGCAACTTTAAGAAGAAAAGCCTTCTTCTCCTACTGTGAGATGGAGGTGGAGGCTGCCCATGTGATCTCCAGGTCACTTTCCATGTAATTACTTCTGTGCTCCTTGTGAGAGGCAGGCCTGGTGACTCCAAATGACTTTCCACCATATGCATTACCTGGGACAGACCCATGTCTTTAGCACATAACCTCTGACACTACCACAGATGGGCCTGTACATAGATATAAGATAACATATAGTGGAAACAGAATCATAACTTCATACACTAGAACTAATGACTCTGTAGAGACCAGGCTCCAGTTTCCAACAACCAGTTTTAATGTAGTCTGACTAACACAAGCACTTTCACATTTAGCTTCCTCAGGTGAATAATCTACAATAAAATAAAACACCTGTTTTATACCATTTGAATGTACCACATGACCTGTGCTATACCATTTAAAGAAACATAAACAATTAATCAATAAATGTCATTTATAAAATATATTTGCAATAAGCATACATATAAATACTTTCATAAATTCATATAAATATCACTTAAAAATGTCATACTCAAAATATGTAATCAAAACATAAAAAATATGAAAAAATAAAGCCTTTAAAACTCATCTCTGTAGGGGTCGAGTCTTTAAGATGGGTCTCAATGGAATATGATAATTTAGGCCATGTCCAGTGTTTGCCCTAAGCCTTATGATCCATTCTGCTTCAAGTGTTTCAGTCCTAATTCTAACATTACCTCCCCTTCTATTTTCAAAACATCTACCTAATAGCATAAACTTAAAAGTATGGTGTGTATTGGTATACTTAACATGTTTCGTTAAAGCATTATGCAGATTTTGTTTCTTAATGTGGTATAAATGTTCCCTATTTCTGAGTTTATTGATGAATTGTTCATGTTTAAAACTGGCTGTTGGAAACTGGAGCCTGGTCTCTACAGAGTCATTAGTTCTATTAGACTGCTTGGATTCACTTATTATTACTGTAGAGATGCCTGGTTTTGGTTGTTTTTGTTATAAGTTCATACACATTTATGTTGCAAATAGAAGAGCACCTTAAAGTAACATTTATAGTGTGAATACCCTATGTACCAAATGAGGACAGACATTCAGAGCTCCTAAGACAGGACTTCATGTTCTATTCACAAACCACTGACACTGTGAAAGAAAGGAGAAAGAGTTCAATACACTGCTACATCTGAAAAAAGAAGTAAACAAACACAAAACACCAAGGGGTAAAATATGCAGTGTTTATGTCTGGCTGAACAAGTTGGGATGGTACCACCACAGGTTAACTATATCTGTAGCTCCACTGCTCCCCAGAATGGAGAATACCAGATGCATTGCTCACCACCATGGCATGTTGGTGCCAAGCGGCCTTGTTATATAAATACCATCTTTATAGTCCAACAGGCTTTCTTTAGAGTCCTTTGAGTGATATGGTAAAACCTTGGACTGTCTGTCAGACTAGGCAGGTGTTATGATGAACCCAGTGCCTGAAGAGACCGTGTCCACTCAAAAAGCCCATTTGAGAAGCAAACAATGGTAGCATTATACAAAGTCACATTACGACTTCAAGTGTTGTACATCAAACTGTAACAGTTTTACTCAAGTAAAAGTATCCATAGTATGGTGTGATGTCACTATATACTCATGCTCCATTTGCACCAGGGTGAGCATGGATAACCTGGCAAGTGTTCTTTTGGTGTGATAACTTAATATGTTACAGTAGTGATTCAGATACATTCACTCTAAATTTATTCACACTTAAAAAGTATTAACCATGGGGACCATATTGTTGGAAACCACATTTAGAATAGCAAGTTAGAAATCAAGATTTCCTTAAAGAAGACATTACACTTTGATATAGGCATTCAGAAAGTAGGCAGGCCACTTAGTAATGTAGTTCTACGCTGTACTGCAAACCTGTAATTGATGTCAGCACCAGGGGCAGGAGCAAACATGAGATGCTGGTGACGTATCACTGTCTTGGTACAAGGGCCTGACAGCTGTATGCTCAGCCATGAGGAGGGCAGAATGTGGTATATGACCCCACCCTGTACAGAGATAAATTCAGGCTTGTGCATATAGAGGGTTAGGAGAGGTACACAATGTGACAATAATACAGGCTTTCCCCAATGTGTTTCTGGACTATGATCACGGAAAACGTTCTTGCTGCTGCTGTCAGTATAGGATGGGAGGGGGGTAGAATGATCATAGCATTGAAAGTAGACAAGTGCACTGAGAACAATTAATGATAGCGTAACGTTGTCCATATATGAAGGTTAGCCATGGATAACCAGGAGCATTCACACTGACTGACATGTAACACAAAACAGGCAATATCTGGAAAAGTACAAAACCCAGGAGAATGAGTAGACCCTACACACCCGT